>NW_028315325.1:0-192246 GCF_046866305.1 Octopus bimaculoides | reverse complement strand
CCATCTAGACTTCAAAACGAATAGTGGTTTTGCAAAAATGAAAACTACCTAAAAGTGTCTAAAATCGACTGGAAATCACGAAATAAGCATTTTCAACTTTTGTTGCTTTTCTATGGTTACTTACCAAATTTTGTGAGTTTGTGTTTTCTGAAATCGGTATTGACTTCGATGAACGCTTTGATAAATATAATGTTTTCAACACCCATCTAGCATATATTAACCATCTAGACTTCAAAACGAATAGTGGTTTTGCAAAAATGAAAACTACCTAAAAGTGTCTAAAATCGACTGGAAATCACGAAATAAGCATTTTCAAGTTTCGTTGCTTTTTTATGGTTATTTACCAAATTTTGTGAGTTTGTGTTTTCTGAAATCGGTATTGACTTCGATGAACGCTTTGATAAATATAATGTTTTCAACACCCATCTAGCTTATATTAACCATCAAGACTTCAAAACGAATAGTGGTTTTGCAAAAATGAAAACTACCTAACAGTGGAAATCACGAAAGCATTTTCAAGTTTTGTTGCTTTTTCATGGTTATTTGCCAAATTTTGTGAGTTTGTGTTTTCTGTAAACGGTTGTGACTTCGATGAACGCTTTGATAAATATAATGTTTTCAACACCCATCTAGCTTATATTAACCATCTAGACTTCAAAACGAATAGTGGTTTTGCAAAAATGAAAACTACCTAACAGTGGAAATCACGAAAGCATTTTCAAGTTTTGTTGCTTTTTCATGGTTATTTGCCAAATTTTGTGAGTTTGTGTTTTCTGTAAACGGTTGTGACTTCGATGAACGCTTTGATAAATATAATGTTTTCAACACCCATCTAGCATATATTAACCATCTAGACTTCAAAACGAATAGTGGTTTTGCAAAAATGAAAACTACCTAAAAGTGTCTAAAATCGACTGGAAATCACGAAATAAGCATTTTCAAGTTTTGTTGCTTTTTTATGGTTATTTACCAAATTTTGTGAGTTTGTGTTTTCTGAAATCGGTATTGACTTCGATGAACGCTTTGATAAATATAATGTTTTCAACACCCATCTAGCTTATATTAACCATCTAGATTTCAAATCGAATAGTGGTTTTGAAAAAATGAAAACTACCTAAAAGTGTCTAAAATCGACTGGAAATCACGAAAGCATTTTCAAGTTTTGTTACTTTTTCATGGTTATTTGCCAATTTTTTTGAGTTTGTGTTTTCTGTAAACGGTTGTGACTTCGATGAACGCTTTGATAAATATAATGTTTTCAACATCCATCTAGCATATATTAACCATCTAGACTTCAAAACGAATAGTGGTTTTGCAAAAATGAAAACTACCTAAAAGTGTCTAAAATCGATTGGAAATCACGAAATAAGCATTTTCAAGTTTTGTTGCTTTTTCATGGTTATTTGCCAAATTTTGTCAGTTTGTGTTTTCTGTAAACGGTTGAGACTTCGATGAACACTTTGATAAATATAATGTTTTCAACACCCATCTAGCATATATTAACCATCTAGACTTCAAAACGAATAGTGGTTTTGCAAAAATGAAAACTACCTAAAAGTGTCTAAAATCGACTGGAAATCACGAAATAAGCATTTTCAAGTTTTGTTGCTTTTTCATGGTTATTTGCCAAATTTTGTGAGTTTTTGTTTTCTGTAAACCGTTGAGACTTCGATGAACGCTTTGATAAATATAATGTTTTCAACTCCCATCTAGCTTATATTAACCATCTAGACTTCAAAACGAATAGTGGTTTTGCAAAAATGAAAACTACCTAAAAGTGTCTAAAATCGACTGGAAATCACGAAATAAGCATTTTCAAGTTTTGTTGCTTTTTCATGGTTATTTGCCATATTTTGTGAGTTTGTGTTTTCTGTAAACGGTTGAGACTTCGATGAACGCTTTGATAAATATAATGTTTTCAACACCCATCTAGCTTATATTAACCATCTAGACTTCAAAACGAATAGTGGTTTTGCAAAAATGAAAACTACCTAAAAGTGTCTAAAATCGACTGGAAAACACGAAATAAGCATTTTCAAGTTTTGTTGCTTTTTCATGGTTATTTGCCAAATTTTGTGAGTTTTTGTTTTCTGTAAACCGTTGAGACTTCGATGAACGCTTTGATAAATATAATGTTTTCAACTCCCATCTAGCTTATATTAACCATCTAGACTTCAAAACGAATAGTGGTTTTGCAAAAATGAAAACTACCTAAAAGTGTCTAAAATCGACTGGAAATCACGAAATAAGATTTTTCAAGTTTTGTTACTTTTTCATGGTTATTTGCCATATTTTGTGAGTTTGTGTTTTCTGTAAACCGTTGAGACTTCGATGAACACTTTGATAAATATAATGTTTTCAACTCCCATCTAGCTTATATTAACCATCTAGACTTCAAAACGAATAGTGGTTTTGCAAAAATGAAAACTACCTAAAAGTGTCTAAAATCGACTGGAATTCACGAAATAAGCATTTTCAAGTTTTGTTGCTTTTTCATGGTTATTTGCCATATTTTTTGAGTTTGTGTTTTCTGAAATCGGTATTGACTTCGATGAACGCTTTGATAAATATAATGTTTTCAACATCCATCTAGCATATATTAACCATCTAGACTTCAAAACGAATAGTGGTTTTGCAAAAATGAAAACTACCTAAAAGTGTCTAAAATCGATTGGAAATCACGAAATAAGCATTTTCAAGTTTTGTTGCTTTTTCATGGTTATTTGCCAAATTTTGTCAGTTTGTGTTTTCTGTAAACGGTTGAGACTTCGATGAACACTTTGATAAATATAATGTTTTCAACACCCATCTAGCATATATTAACCATCTAGACTTCAAAACGAATAGTGGTTTTGCAAAAATGAAAACTACCTAAAAGTGTCTAAAATCGACTGGAATTCACGAAATAAGCATTTTCAAGTTTTGTTGCTTTTTCATGGTTATTTGCCATATTTTTTGAGTTTGTGTTTTCTGAAATCGGTATTGACTTCGATGAACGCTTTGATAAATATAATGTTTTCAACATCCATCTAGCATATATTAACCATCTAGACTTCAAAACGAATAGTGGTTTTGCAAAAATGAAAACTACCTAAAAGTGTCTAAAATCGACTGGAAATCACGAAAGCATTTTCAAGTTTTGTTGCTTTTTCATGGTTATTTGACAAATTATGTGAGTTTGTGTTTTCTGAAAACGGTTGTAACTTCGATGAACGCTTTGATAAATATAATGTTATCAACACCCATCTACCTTATATTAACCATCTAGACTTCAAAACGAATAGTGGTTTTGCAAAAATGAAAACTACCTAAAAGTGTCTAAAATCGACTGGAAATCACGAAATAAGCATTTTCAAGTTTTGTTGCTTTTTCTTGCTTATTTGCCATATTTTTTGAGTTTGTGTTTTCTGAAATCGGTATTGACTTCGATAAACGCTTTGATAAATATAATGTTTTCAACACCCATCTAGCATATATTAACCATCTAGACTTCAAAACGAATAGTGGTTTTGCAAAAATGAAAACTACCTAAAAGTGTCTAAAATCGACTGGAAATCACGAAATAAGCATTTTCAAGTTTTGTTGCTTTTCTATGGTTACTTACCAAATTTTGTGAGTTTGTGTTTTCTGAAATCGGTATTGACTTCGATGAACGCTTTGATAAATATAATGTTTTCAACACCCATCTAGCATATATTAACCATCTAGACTTCAAAACGAATAGTGGTTTTGCAAAAATGAAAACTACCTAAAAGTGTCTAAAATCGACTGGAAATCACGAAATAAGCATTTTCAAGTTTCGTTGCTTTTTTATGGTTATTTACCAAATTTTGTGAGTTTGTGTTTTCTGAAATCGGTATTGACTTCGATGAACGCTTTGATAAATATAATGTTTTCAACACCCATCTAGCTTATATTAACCATCAAGACTTCAAAACGAATAGTGGTTTTGCAAAAATGAAAACTACCTAACAGTGGAAATCACGAAAGCATTTTCAAGTTTTGTTGCTTTTTCATGGTTATTTGCCAAATTTTGTGAGTTTGTGTTTTCTGTAAACGGTTGTGACTTCGATGAACGCTTTGATAAATATAATGTTTTCAACACCCATCTAGCATATATTAACCAT
Organism: Octopus bimaculoides; assembly: GCF_046866305.1. Taxonomy (NCBI): domain Eukaryota; kingdom Metazoa; phylum Mollusca; class Cephalopoda; order Octopoda; family Octopodidae; genus Octopus; species Octopus bimaculoides. Next base: position 188,119 of record NW_028315325.1, on the reverse strand, counting down.
CTAGACTTCAAAACGAATAGTGGTTTTGCAAAAATGAAAACTACCTAAAAGTGTCTAAAATCGACTGGAAATCACGAAATAAGCATTTTCAAGTTTTGTTGCTTTTTTATGGTTATTTACCAAATTTTGTGAGTTTGTGTTTTCTGAAATCGGTATTGACTTCGATGAACGCTTTGATAAATATAATGTTTTCAACACCCATCTAGCTTATATTAACCATCTAGATTTCAAATCGAATAGTGGTTTTGAAAAAATGAAAACTACCTAAAAGTGTCTAAAATCGACTGGAAATCACGAAAGCATTTTCAAGTTTTGTTACTTTTTCATGGTTATTTGCCAATTTTTTTGAGTTTGTGTTTTCTGTAAACGGTTGTGACTTCGATGAACGCTTTGATAAATATAATGTTTTCAACACCCATCTAGCTTATATTAACCATCTAGACTTCAAAACGAATAGTGGTTTTGCAAAAATGAAAACTACCTAACAGTGGAAATCACGAAAGCATTTTCAAGTTTTGTTGCTTTTTCATGGTTATTTGCCAAATTTTGTGAGTTTGTGTTTTCTGTAAACGGTTGTGACTTCGATGAACGCTTTGATAAATATAATGTTTTCAACACCCATCTAGCTTATATTAACCATCTAGACTTCAAAACGAATAGTGGTTTTGCAAAAATGAAAACTACCTAAAAGTGTCTAAAATCGACTGGAAATCACGAAATAAGCATTTTCAAGTTTTGTTGCTTTTTCATGGTTATTTGCCAAATTTTGTGAGTTTTTGTTTTCTGTAAACCGTTGAGACTTCGATGAACGCTTTGATAAATATAATGTTTTCAACTCCCATCTAGCTTATATTAACCATCTAGACTTCAAAACGAATAGTGGTTTTGCAAAAATGAAAACTACCTAAAAGTGTCTAAAATCGACTGGAAATCACGAAATAAGCATTTTCAAGTTTTGTTGCTTTTTCATGGTTATTTGCCATATTTTGTGAGTTTGTGTTTTCTGTAAACGGTTGAGACTTCGATGAACGCTTTGATAAATATAATGTTTTCAACACCCATCTAGCTTATATTAACCATCTAGACTTCAAAACGAATAGTGGTTTTGCAAAAATGAAAACTACCTAAAAGTGTCTAAAATCGACTGGAAATCACGAAATAAGCATTTTCAAGTTTTGTTGCTTTTTCATGGTTATTTGCCAAATTTTGTGAGTTTTTGTTTTCTGTAAACCGTTGAGACTTCGATGAACGCTTTGATAAATATAATGTTTTCAACTCCCATCTAGCTTATATTAACCATCTAGACTTCAAAACGAATAGTGGTTTTGCAAAAATGAAAACTACCTAAAAGTGTCTAAAATCGACTGGAAATCACGAAATAAGATTTTTCAAGTTTTGTTACTTTTTCATGGTTATTTGCCATATTTTGTGAGTTTGTGTTTTCTGTAAACCGTTGAGACTTCGATGAACACTTTGATAAATATAATGTTTTCAACTCCCATCTAGCTTATATTAACCATCTAGACTTCAAAACGAATAGTGGTTTTGCAAAAATGAAAACTACCTAAAAGTGTCTAAAATCGACTGGAATTCACGAAATAAGCATTTTCAAGTTTTGTTGCTTTTTCATGGTTATTTGCCATATTTTTTGAGTTTGTGTTTTCTGAAATCGGTATTGACTTCGATGAACGCTTTGATAAATATAATGTTTTCAACATCCATCTAGCATATATTAACCATCTAGACTTCAAAACGAATAGTGGTTTTGCAAAAATGAAAACTACCTAAAAGTGTCTAAAATCGATTGGAAATCACGAAATAAGCATTTTCAAGTTTTGTTGCTTTTTCATGGTTATTTGCCAAATTTTGTCAGTTTGTGTTTTCTGTAAACGGTTGAGACTTCGATGAACACTTTGATAAATATAATGTTTTCAACACCCATCTAGCATATATTAACCATCTAGACTTCAAAACGAATAGTGGTTTTGCAAAAATGAAAACTACCTAAAAGTGTCTAAAATCGACTGGAATTCACGAAATAAGCATTTTCAAGTTTTGTTGCTTTTTCATGGTTATTTGCCAAATTTTGTGAGTTTTTGTTTTCTGTAAACCGTTGAGACTTCGATGAACGCTTTGATAAATATAATGTTTTCAACTCCCATCTAGCTTATATTAACCATCTAGACTTCAAAACGAATAGTGGTTTTGCAAAAATGAAAACTACCTAAAAGTGTCTAAAATCGACTGGAAATCACGAAATAAGCATTTTCAAGTTTTGTTGCTTTTTCATGGTTATTTGCCATATTTTGTGAGTTTGTGTTTTCTGTAAACGGTTGAGACTTCGATGAACGCTTTGATAAATATAATGTTTTCAACACCCATCTAGCTTATATTAACCATCTAGACTTCAAAACGAATAGTGGTTTTGCAAAAATGAAAACTACCTAAAAGTGTCTAAAATCGACTGGAAATCACGAAATAAGCATTTTCAAGTTTTGTTGCTTTTTCATGGTTATTTGCCAAATTTTGTGAGTTTTTGTTTTCTGTAAACCGTTGAGACTTCGATGAACGCTTTGATAAATATAATGTTTTCAACTCCCATCTAGCTTATATTAACCATCTAGACTTCAAAACGAATAGTGGTTTTGCAAAAATGAAAACTACCTAAAAGTGTCTAAAATCGACTGGAAATCACGAAATAAGATTTTTCAAGTTTTGTTACTTTTTCATGGTTATTTGCCATATTTTGTGAGTTTGTGTTTTCTGTAAACCGTTGAGACTTCGATGAACACTTTGATAAATATAATGTTTTCAACTCCCATCTAGCTTATATTAACCATCTAGACTTCAAAACGAATAGTGGTTTTGCAAAAATGAAAACTACCTAAAAGTGTCTAAAATCGACTGGAATTCACGAAATAAGCATTTTCAAGTTTTGTTGCTTTTTCATGGTTATTTGCCATATTTTTTGAGTTTGTGTTTTCTGAAATCGGTATTGACTTCGATGAACGCTTTGATAAATATAATGTTTTCAACATCCATCTAGCATATATTAACCATCTAGACTTCAAAACGAATAGTGGTTTTGCAAAAATGAAAACTACCTAAAAGTGTCTAAAATCGATTGGAAATCACGAAATAAGCATTTTCAAGTTTTGTTGCTTTTTCATGGTTATTTGCCAAATTTTGTCAGTTTGTGTTTTCTGTAAACGGTTGAGACTTCGATGAACACTTTGATAAATATAATGTTTTCAACACCCATCTAGCATATATTAACCATCTAGACTTCAAAACGAATAGTGGTTTTGCAAAAATGAAAACTACCTAAAAGTGTCTAAAATCGACTGGAATTCACGAAATAAGCATTTTCAAGTTTTGTTGCTTTTTCATGGTTATTTGCCATATTTTTTGAGTTTGTGTTTTCTGAAATCGGTATTGACTTCGATGAACGCTTTGATAAATATAATGTTTTCAACATCCATCTAGCATATATTAACCATCTAGACTTCAAAACGAATAGTGGTTTTGCAAAAATGAAAACTACCTAAAAGTGTCTAAAATCGACTGGAAATCACGAAAGCATTTTCAAGTTTTGTTGCTTTTTCATGGTTATTTGACAAATTATGTGAGTTTGTGTTTTCTGAAAACGGTTGTAACTTCGATGAACGCTTTGATAAATATAATGTTATCAACACCCATCTACCTTATATTAACCATCTAGACTTCAAAACGAATAGTGGTTTTGCAAAAATGAAAACTACCTAAAAGTGTCTAAAATCGACTGGAAATCACGAAAGCATTTTCAAGTTTTGTTGCTTTTTTATGGTTACTTACCAAATTTTGTGAGTTTGTGTTTTCTGAAATCGGTATTGACTTCGATGAACGCTTTGATAAATATAATGTTTTCAACACCCATCTAGCATATATTAACCATCTAGACTTCAAAACGAATAGTGGTTTTGCAAAAATGAAAACTACCTAAAAGTGTCTAAAATCGACTGGAAATCACGAAATAAGCATTTTCAAGTTTCGTTGCTTTTTTATGGTTATTTACCAAATTTTGTGAGTTTGTGTTTTCTGAAATCGGTATTGACTTCGATGAACGCTTTGATAAATATAATGTTTTCAACACCCATCTAGCTTATATTAACCATCAAGACTTCAAAACGAATAGTGGTTTTGCAAAAATGAAAACTACCTAACAGTGGAAATCACGAAAGCATTTTCAAGTTTTGTTGCTTTTTCATGGTTATTTGCCAAATTTTGTGAGTTTGTGTTTTCTGTAAACGGTTGTGACTTCGATGAACGCTTTGATAAATATAATGTTTTCAACACCCATCTAGCTTATATTAACCATCTAGACTTCAAAACGAATAGTGGTTTTGCAAAAATGAAAACTACCTAACAGTGGAAATCACGAAAGCATTTTCAAGTTTTGTTGCTTTTTCATGGTTATTTGCCAAATTTTGTGAGTTTGTGTTTTCTGTAAACGGTTGTGACTTCGATGAACGCTTTGATAAATATAATGTTTTCAACACCCATCTAGCATATATTAACCATCTAGACTTCAAAACGAATAGTGGTTTTGCAAAAATGAAAACTACCTAAAAGTGTCTAAAATCGACTGGAAATCACGAAATAAGCATTTTCAAGTTTTGTTGCTTTTTTATGGTTATTTACCAAATTTTGTGAGTTTGTGTTTTCTGAAATCGGTATTGACTTCGATGAACGCTTTGATAAATATAATGTTTTCAACACCCATCTAGCTTATATTAACCATCAAGACTTCAAAACGAATAGTGGTTTTGCAAAAATGAAAACTACCTAACAGTGGAAATCACGAAAGCATTTTCAAGTTTTGTTGCTTTTTCATGGTTATTTGCCAAATTTTGTGAGTTTGTGTTTTCTGTAAACGGTTGTGACTTCGATGAACGCTTTGATAAATATAATGTTTTCAACACCCATCTAGCATATATTAACCATCTAGACTTCAAAACGAATAGTGGTTTTGCAAAAATGAAAACTACCTAAAAGTGTCTAAAATCGACTGGAAATCACGAAATAAGCATTTTCAAGTTTTGTTGCTTTTTCATGGTTATTTGCCAAATTTTGAGAGTTTGTGTTTTCTGTAAACGGTTGTGACTTCGATGAACGCTTTGATAAATATAATGTTTTCAACACCCATCTAGCATATATTAACCATCTAGACTTCAAAACGAATAGTGGTTTTGCAAAAATGAAAACTACCTAAAAGTGTCTAAAATCGACTGGAAATCACGAAATAAGCATTTTCAAGTTTTGTTGCTTTTTTATGGTTATTTACCAAATTTTGTGAGTTTGTGTTTTCTGAAATCGGTATTGACTTCGATGAACGCTTTGATAAATATAATGTTTTCAACACCCATCTAGCTTATATTAACCATCTAGATTTCAAATCGAATAGTGGTTTTGAAAAAATGAAAACTACCTAAAAGTGTCTAAAATCGACTGGAAATCACGAAAGCATTTTCAAGTTTTGTTGCTTTTTCATGGTTATTTGACAAATTATGTGAGTTTGTGTTTTCTGAAATCGGTATTGACTTCGATGAACGCTTTGATAAATATAATGTTTTCAACTCCCATCTAGCTTATATTAACCATCTAGACTTCAAAACGAATAGTGGTTTTTCAAAAATGAAAACTACCTAAAAGTGTCTAAAATCGACTGGAAATCACGAAATATGCATTTTCAAGTTTTGTTACTTTTTCATGGTTATTTGCCATATTTTTTGAGTTTGTGTTTTCTGAAATCGGTATTGACTTCGATGAACGCTTTGATAAATATAATGTTTTCAACTCCCATCTAGCTTATATTAACCATCTAGACTTCAAAACGAATAGTGGTTTTTCAAAAATGAAAACTACCTAAAAGTGTCTAAAATCGACTGGAAATCACGAAATAAGCATTTTCAAGTTTTGTTGCTTTTCTATGGTTACTTACCAAATTTTGTGAGTTTGTGTTTTCTGAAATCGGTATTGACTTCGATGAACGCTTTGATAAATATAATGTTTTCAACACCCATCTAGCATATATTAACCATCTAGACTTCAAAACGAATAGTGGTTTTGCAAAAATGAAAACTACCTAAAAGTGTCTAAAATCGACTGGAAATCACGAAATAAGCATTTTCAAGTTTTGTTGCTTTTTTATGGTTATTTACCAAATTTTGTGAGTTTGTGTTTTCTGAAATCGGTATTGACTTCGATGAACGCTTTGATAAATATAATGTTTTCAACACCCATCTAGCTTATATTAACCATCTAGATTTCAAATCGAATAGTGGTTTTGAAAAAATGAAAACTACCTAAAAGTGTCTAAAATCGACTGGAAATCACGAAAGCATTTTCAAGTTTTGTTACTTTTTCATGGTTATTTGCCAATTTTTTTGAGTTTGTGTTTTCTGTAAACGGTTGTGACTTCGATGAACGCTTTGATAAATATAATGTTTTCAACACCCATCTAGCTTATATTAACCATCTAGACTTCAAAACGAATAGTGGTTTTGCAAAAATGAAAACTACCTAACAGTGGAAATCACGAAAGCATTTTCAAGTTTTGTTGCTTTTTCATGGTTATTTGCCAAATTTTGTGAGTTTGTGTTTTCTGTAAACGGTTGTGACTTCGATGAACGCTTTGATAAATATAATGTTTTCAACACCCATCTAGCTTATATTAACCATCTAGACTTCAAAACGAATAGTGGTTTTGCAAAAATGAAAACTACCTAAAAGTGTCTAAAATCGACTGGAAATCACGAAATAAGCATTTTCAAGTTTTGTTGCTTTTTCATGGTTATTTGCCAAATTTTGTGAGTTTTTGTTTTCTGTAAACCGTTGAGACTTCGATGAACGCTTTGATAAATATAATGTTTTCAACTCCCATCTAGCTTATATTAACCATCTAGACTTCAAAACGAATAGTGGTTTTGCAAAAATGAAAACTACCTAAAAGTGTCTAAAATCGACTGGAAATCACGAAATAAGATTTTTCAAGTTTTGTTACTTTTTCATGGTTATTTGCCATATTTTGTGAGTTTGTGTTTTCTGTAAACCGTTGAGACTTCGATGAACACTTTGATAAATATAATGTTTTCAACTCCCATCTAGCTTATATTAACCATCTAGACTTCAAAACGAATAGTGGTTTTGCAAAAATGAAAACTACCTAAAAGTGTCTAAAATCGACTGGAATTCACGAAATAAGCATTTTCAAGTTTTGTTGCTTTTTCATGGTTATTTGCCATATTTTTTGAGTTTGTGTTTTCTGAAATCGGTATTGACTTCGATGAACGCTTTGATAAATATAATGTTTTCAACATCCATCTAGCATATATTAACCATCTAGACTTCAAAACGAATAGTGGTTTTGCAAAAATGAAAACTACCTAAAAGTGTCTAAAATCGATTGGAAATCACGAAATAAGCATTTTCAAGTTTTGTTGCTTTTTCATGGTTATTTGCCAAATTTTGTCAGTTTGTGTTTTCTGTAAACGGTTGAGACTTCGATGAACACTTTGATAAATATAATGTTTTCAACACCCATCTAGCATATATTAACCATCTAGACTTCAAAACGAATAGTGGTTTTGCAAAAATGAAAACTACCTAAAAGTGTCTAAAATCGACTGGAATTCACGAAATAAGCATTTTCAAGTTTTGTTGCTTTTTCATGGTTATTTGCCATATTTTTTGAGTTTGTGTTTTCTGAAATCGGTATTGACTTCGATGAACGCTTTGATAAATATAATGTTTTCAACATCCATCTAGCATATATTAACCATCTAGACTTCAAAACGAATAGTGGTTTTGCAAAAATGAAAACTACCTAAAAGTGTCTAAAATCGACTGGAAATCACGAAAGCATTTTCAAGTTTTGTTGCTTTTTCATGGTTATTTGACAAATTATGTGAGTTTGTGTTTTCTGAAAACGGTTGTAACTTCGATGAACGCTTTGATAAATATAATGTTATCAACACCCATCTACCTTATATTAACCATCTAGACTTCAAAACGAATAGTGGTTTTGCAAAAATGAAAACTACCTAAAAGTGTCTAAAATCGACTGGAAATCACGAAAGCATTTTCAAGTTTTGTTGCTTTTTTATGGTTACTTACCAAATTTTGTGAGTTTGTGTTTTCTGAAATCGGTATTGACTTCGATGAACGCTTTGATAAATATAATGTTTTCAACACCCATCTAGCATATATTAACCATCTAGACTTCAAAACGAATAGTGGTTTTGCAAAAATGAAAACTACCTAAAAGTGTCTAAAATCGACTGGAAATCACGAAATAAGCATTTTCAAGTTTCGTTGCTTTTTTATGGTTATTTACCAAATTTTGTGAGTTTGTGTTTTCTGAAATCGGTATTGACTTCGATGAACGCTTTGATAAATATAATGTTTTCAACACCCATCTAGCTTATATTAACCATCAAGACTTCAAAACGAATAGTGGTTTTGCAAAAATGAAAACTACCTAACAGTGGAAATCACGAAAGCATTTTCAAGTTTTGTTGCTTTTTCATGGTTATTTGCCAAATTTTGTGAGTTTGTGTTTTCTGTAAACGGTTGTGACTTCGATGAACGCTTTGATAAATATAATGTTTTCAACACCCATCTAGCTTATATTAACCATCTAGACTTCAAAACGAATAGTGGTTTTGCAAAAATGAAAACTACCTAACAGTGGAAATCACGAAAGCATTTTCAAGTTTTGTTGCTTTTTCATGGTTATTTGCCAAATTTTGTGAGTTTGTGTTTTCTGTAAACGGTTGTGACTTCGATGAACGCTTTGATAAATATAATGTTTTCAACACCCATCTAGCATATATTAACCATCTAGACTTCAAAACGAATAGTGGTTTTGCAAAAATGAAAACTACCTAAAAGTGTCTAAAATCGACTGGAAATCACGAAATAAGCATTTTCAAGTTTTGTTGCTTTTTTATGGTTATTTACCAAATTTTGTGAGTTTGTGTTTTCTGAAATCGGTATTGACTTCGATGAACGCTTTGATAAATATAATGTTTTCAACACCCATCTAGCTTATATTAACCATCAAGACTTCAAAACGAATAGTGGTTTTGCAAAAATGAAAACTACCTAACAGTGGAAATCACGAAAGCATTTTCAAGTTTTGTTGCTTTTTCATGGTTATTTGCCAAATTTTGTGAGTTTGTGTTTTCTGTAAACGGTTGTGACTTCGATGAACGCTTTGATAAATATAATGTTTTCAACACCCATCTAGCATATATTAACCATCTAGACTTCAAAACGAATAGTGGTTTTGCAAAAATGAAAACTACCTAAAAGTGTCTAAAATCGACTGGAAATCACGAAATAAGCATTTTCAAGTTTTGTTGCTTTTTCATGGTTATTTGCCAAATTTTGAGAGTTTGTGTTTTCTGTAAACGGTTGTGACTTCGATGAACGCTTTGATAAATATAATGTTTTCAACACCCATCTAGCATATATTAACCATCTAGACTTCAAAACGAATAGTGGTTTTGCAAAAATGAAAACTACCTAAAAGTGTCTAAAATCGACTGGAAATCACGAAATAAGCATTTTCAAGTTTTGTTGCTTTTTTATGGTTATTTACCAAATTTTGTGAGTTTGTGTTTTCTGAAATCGGTATTGACTTCGATGAACGCTTTGATAAATATAATGTTTTCAACACCCATCTAGCTTATATTAACCATCTAGATTTCAAATCGAATAGTGGTTTTGAAAAAATGAAAACTACCTAAAAGTGTCTAAAATCGACTGGAAATCACGAAAGCATTTTCAAGTTTTGTTGCTTTTTCATGGTTATTTGACAAATTATGTGAGTTTGTGTTTTCTGAAATCGGTATTGACTTCGATGAACGCTTTGATAAATATAATGTTTTCAACTCCCATCTAGCTTATATTAACCATCTAGACTTCAAAACGAATAGTGGTTTTTCAAAAATGAAAACTACCTAAAAGTGTCTAAAATCGACTGGAAATCACGAAATATGCATTTTCAAGTTTTGTTACTTTTTCATGGTTATTTGCCATATTTTTTGAGTTTGTGTTTTCTGAAATCGGTATTGACTTCGATGAACGCTTTGATAAATATAATGTTTTCAACTCCCATCTAGCTTATATTAACCATCTAGACTTCAAAACGAATAGTGGTTTTTCAAAAATGAAAACTACCTAAAAGTGTCTAAAATCGACTGGAAATCACGAAATAAGCATTTTCAAGTTTTGTTGCTTTTCTATGGTTACTTACCAAATTTTGTGAGTTTGTGTTTTCTGAAATCGGTATTGACTTCGATGAACGCTTTGATAAATATAATGTTTTCAACACCCATCTAGCATATATTAACCATCTAGACTTCAAAACGAATAGTGGTTTTGCAAAAATGAAAACTACCTAAAAGTGTCTAAAATCGACTGGAAATCACGAAATAAGCATTTTCAAGTTTTGTTGCTTTTTTATGGTTATTTACCAAATTTTGTGAGTTTGTGTTTTCTGAAATCGGTATTGACTTCGATGAACGCTTTGATAAATATAATGTTTTCAACACCCATCTAGCTTATATTAACCATCTAGATTTCAAATCGAATAGTGGTTTTGAAAAAATGAAAACTACCTAAAAGTGTCTAAAATCGACTGGAAATCACGAAAGCATTTTCAAGTTTTGTTACTTTTTCATGGTTATTTGCCAATTTTTTTGAGTTTGTGTTTTCTGTAAACGGTTGTGACTTCGATGAACGCTTTGATAAATATAATGTTTTCAACACCCATCTAGCTTATATTAACCATCTAGACTTCAAAACGAATAGTGGTTTTGCAAAAATGAAAACTACCTAACAGTGGAAATCACGAAAGCATTTTCAAGTTTTGTTGCTTTTTCATGGTTATTTGCCAAATTTTGTGAGTTTGTGTTTTCTGTAAACGGTTGTGACTTCGATGAACGCTTTGATAAATATAATGTTTTCAACACCCATCTAGCTTATATTAACCATCTAGACTTCAAAACGAATAGTGGTTTTGCAAAAATGAAAACTACCTAAAAGTGTCTAAAATCGACTGGAAATCACGAAATAAGCATTTTCAAGTTTTGTTGCTTTTTCATGGTTATTTGCCAAATTTTGTGAGTTTTTGTTTTCTGTAAACCGTTGAGACTTCGATGAACGCTTTGATAAATATAATGTTTTCAACTCCCATCTAGCTTATATTAACCATCTAGACTTCAAAACGAATAGTGGTTTTGCAAAAATGAAAACTACCTAAAAGTGTCTAAAATCGACTGGAAATCACGAAATAAGCATTTTCAAGTTTTGTTGCTTTTTCATGGTTATTTGCCATATTTTGTGAGTTTGTGTTTTCTGTAAACGGTTGAGACTTCGATGAACGCTTTGATAAATATAATGTTTTCAACACCCATCTAGCTTATATTAACCATCTAGACTTCAAAACGAATAGTGGTTTTGCAAAAATGAAAACTACCTAACAGTGGAAATCACGAAAGCATTTTCAAGTTTTGTTGCTTTTTCATGGTTATTTGCCAAATTTTGTGAGTTTGTGTTTTCTGTAAACGGTTGTGACTTCGATGAACGCTTTGATAAATATAATGTTTTCAACACCCATCTAGCTTATATTAACCATCTAGACTTCAAAACGAATAGTGGTTTTGCAAAAATGAAAACTACCTAACAGTGGAAATCACGAAAGCATTTTCAAGTTTTGTTGCTTTTTCATGGTTATTTGCCAAATTTTGTGAGTTTGTGTTTTCTGTAAACGGTTGTGACTTCGATGAACGCTTTGATAAATATAATGTTTTCAACACCCATCTAGCATATATTAACCATCTAGACTTCAAAACGAATAGTGGTTTTGCAAAAATGAAAACTACCTAAAAGTGTCTAAAATCGACTGGAAATCACGAAATAAGCATTTTCAAGTTTTGTTGCTTTTTTATGGTTATTTACCAAATTTTGTGAGTTTGTGTTTTCTGAAATCGGTATTGACTTCGATGAACGCTTTGATAAATATAATGTTTTCAACACCCATCTAGCTTATATTAACCATCTAGATTTCAAATCGAATAGTGGTTTTGAAAAAATGAAAACTACCTAAAAGTGTCTAAAATCGACTGGAAATCACGAAAGCATTTTCAAGTTTTGTTACTTTTTCATGGTTATTTGCCAATTTTTTTGAGTTTGTGTTTTCTGTAAACGGTTGTGACTTCGATGAACGCTTTGATAAATATAATGTTTTCAACACCCATCTAGCTTATATTAACCATCTAGACTTCAAAACGAATAGTGGTTTTGCAAAAATGAAAACTACCTAAAAGTGTCTAAAATCGACTGGAAATCACGAAATAAGCATTTTCAAGTTTTTTTGCTTTTTTATGGTTATTTACCAAATTTTGTGAGTTTGTGTTTTCTGAAATCGGTATTGACTTCGATGAACGCTTTGATAAATATAATGTTTTCAACACCCATCTAGCTTATATTAACCATCAAGACTTCAAAACGAATAGTGGTTTTGCAAAAATGAAAACTACCTAACAGTGGAAATCACGAAAGCATTTTCAAGTTTTGTTGCTTTTTCATGGTTATTTGCCAAATTTTGTGAGTTTGTGTTTTCTGTAAACGGTTGTGACTTCGATGAACGCTTTGATAAATATAATGTTTTCAACACCCATCTAGCATATATTAACCATCTAGACTTCAAAACGAATAGTGGTTTTGCAAAAATGAAAACTACCTAAAAGTGTCTAAAATCGACTGGAAATCACGAAATAAGCATTTTCAAGTTTTGTTGCTTTTTCATGGTTATTTGCCAAATTTTGAGAGTTTGTGTTTTCTGTAAACGGTTGTGACTTCGATGAACGCTTTGATAAATATAATGTTTTCAACACCCATCTAGCATATATTAACCATCTAGACTTCAAAACGAATAGTGGTTTTGCAAAAATGAAAACTACCTAAAAGTGTCTAAAATCGACTGGAAATCACGAAATAAGCATTTTCAAGTTTTGTTGCTTTTTTATGGTTATTTACCAAATTTTGTGAGTTTGTGTTTTCTGAAATCGGTATTGACTTCGATGAACGCTTTGATAAATATAATGTTTTCAACACCCATCTAGCTTATATTAACCATCTAGATTTCAAATCGAATAGTGGTTTTGAAAAAATGAAAACTACCTAAAAGTGTCTAAAATCGACTGGAAATCACGAAAGCATTTTCAAGTTTTGTTGCTTTTTCATGGTTATTTGACAAATTATGTGAGTTTGTGTTTTCTGAAAACGGTTGTAACTTCGATGAACGCTTTGATAAATATAATGTTATCAACACCCATCTAGCTTATATTAACCATCTAGACTTCAAAACGAATAGTGGTTTTGCAAAGATGAAAACTACCTAAAAGTGTCTAAAATCGACTGGAAATCACGAAAGCATTTTCAAGTTTTGTTGCTTTTTCATGGTTATTTGACAAATTATGTGAGTTTGTGTTTTCTGAAATCGGTATTGACTTCGATGAACGCTTTGATAAATATAATGTTTTCAACTCCCATCTAGCTTATATTAACCATCTAGACTTCAAAACGAATAGTGGTTTTTCAAAAATGAAAACTACCTAAAAGTGTCTAAAATCGACTGGAAATCACGAAATATGCATTTTCAAGTTTTGTTACTTTTTCATGGTTATTTGCCATATTTTTTGAGTTTGTGTTTTCTGAAATCGGTATTGACTTCGATGAACGCTTTGATAAATATAATGTTTTCAACTCCCATCTAGCTTATATTAACCATCTAGACTTCAAAACGAATAGTGGTTTTTCAAAAATGAAAACTACCTAAAAGTGTCTAAAATCGACTGGAAATCACGAAATAAGCATTTTCAAGTTTTGTTGCTTTTCTATGGTTACTTACCAAATTTTGTGAGTTTGTGTTTTCTGAAATCGGTATTGACTTCGATGAACGCTTTGATAAATATAATGTTTTCAACACCCATCTAGCATATATTAACCATCTAGACTTCAAAACGAATAGTGGTTTTGCAAAAATGAAAACTACCTAAAAGTGTCTAAAATCGACTGGAAATCACGAAATAAGCATTTTCAAGTTTTGTTGCTTTTTTATGGTTATTTACCAAATTTTGTGAGTTTGTGTTTTCTGAAATCGGTATTGACTTCGATGAACGCTTTGATAAATATAATGTTTTCAACACCCATCTAGCTTATATTAACCATCTAGATTTCAAATCGAATAGTGGTTTTGAAAAAATGAAAACTACCTAAAAGTGTCTAAAATCGACTGGAAATCACGAAAGCATTTTCAAGTTTTGTTACTTTTTCATGGTTATTTGCCAATTTTTTTGAGTTTGTGTTTTCTGTAAACGGTTGTGACTTCGATGAACGCTTTGATAAATATAATGTTTTCAACACCCATCTAGCTTATATTAACCATCTAGACTTCAAAACGAATAGTGGTTTTGCAAAAATGAAAACTACCTAACAGTGGAAATCACGAAAGCATTTTCAAGTTTTGTTGCTTTTTCATGGTTATTTGCCAAATTTTGTGAGTTTGTGTTTTCTGTAAACGGTTGTGACTTCGATGAACGCTTTGATAAATATAATGTTTTCAACACCCATCTAGCTTATATTAACCATCTAGACTTCAAAACGAATAGTGGTTTTGCAAAAATGAAAACTACCTAAAAGTGTCTAAAATCGACTGGAAATCACGAAATAAGCATTTTCAAGTTTTGTTGCTTTTTCATGGTTATTTGCCAAATTTTGTGAGTTTTTGTTTTCTGTAAACCGTTGAGACTTCGATGAACGCTTTGATAAATATAATGTTTTCAACTCCCATCTAGCTTATATTAACCATCTAGACTTCAAAACGAATAGTGGTTTTGCAAAAATGAAAACTACCTAAAAGTGTCTAAAATCGACTGGAAATCACGAAATAAGCATTTTCAAGTTTTGTTGCTTTTTCATGGTTATTTGCCATATTTTGTGAGTTTGTGTTTTCTGTAAACGGTTGAGACTTCGATGAACGCTTTGATAAATATAATGTTTTCAACACCCATCTAGCTTATATTAACCATCTAGACTTCAAAACGAATAGTGGTTTTGCAAAAATGAAAACTACCTAAAAGTGTCTAAAATCGACTGGAAATCACGAAATAAGCATTTTCAAGTT
Source organism: Octopus bimaculoides (assembly GCF_046866305.1). Lineage (NCBI taxonomy): Eukaryota > Metazoa > Mollusca > Cephalopoda > Octopoda > Octopodidae > Octopus > Octopus bimaculoides. The sequence continues at coordinate 172,884 of NW_028315325.1, read as the reverse complement.
TTGTTGCTTTTTCATGGTTATTTGCCAAATTTTGTGAGTTTTTGTTTTCTGTAAACCGTTGAGACTTCGATGAACGCTTTGATAAATATAATGTTTTCAACTCCCATCTAGCTTATATTAACCATCTAGACTTCAAAACGAATAGTGGTTTTGCAAAAATGAAAACTACCTAAAAGTGTCTAAAATCGACTGGAAATCACGAAATAAGATTTTTCAAGTTTTGTTACTTTTTCATGGTTATTTGCCATATTTTGTGAGTTTGTGTTTTCTGTAAACCGTTGAGACTTCGATGAACACTTTGATAAATATAATGTTTTCAACTCCCATCTAGCTTATATTAACCATCTAGACTTCAAAACGAATAGTGGTTTTGCAAAAATGAAAACTACCTAAAAGTGTCTAAAATCGACTGGAAATCACGAAATAAGCATTTTCAAGTTTTGTTGCTTTTTCATGGTTATTTGCCAAATTTTGTGAGTTTTTGTTTTCTGTAAACCGTTGAGACTTCGATGAACGCTTTGATAAATATAATGTTTTCAACTCCCATCTAGCTTATATTAACCATCTAGACTTCAAAACGAATAGTGGTTTTGCAAAAATGAAAACTACCTAAAAGTGTCTAAAATCGACTGGAAATCACGAAATAAGATTTTTCAAGTTTTGTTACTTTTTCATGGTTATTTGCCATATTTTGTGAGTTTGTGTTTTCTGTAAACCGTTGAGACTTCGATGAACACTTTGATAAATATAATGTTTTCAACTCCCATCTAGCTTATATTAACCATCTAGACTTCAAAACGAATAGTGGTTTTGCAAAAATGAAAACTACCTAAAAGTGTCTAAAATCGACTGGAATTCACGAAATAAGCATTTTCAAGTTTTGTTGCTTTTTCATGGTTATTTGCCATATTTTTTGAGTTTGTGTTTTCTGAAATCGGTATTGACTTCGATGAACGCTTTGATAAATATAATGTTTTCAACATCCATCTAGCATATATTAACCATCTAGACTTCAAAACGAATAGTGGTTTTGCAAAAATGAAAACTACCTAAAAGTGTCTAAAATCGATTGGAAATCACGAAATAAGCATTTTCAAGTTTTGTTGCTTTTTCATGGTTATTTGCCAAATTTTGTCAGTTTGTGTTTTCTGTAAACGGTTGAGACTTCGATGAACACTTTGATAAATATAATGTTTTCAACACCCATCTAGCATATATTAACCATCTAGACTTCAAAACGAATAGTGGTTTTGCAAAGATGAAAACTACCTAAAAGTGTCTAAAATCGACTGGAATTCACGAAATAAGCATTTTCAAGTTTTGTTGCTTTTTCATGGTTATTTGCCATATTTTTTGAGTTTGTGTTTTCTGAAATCGGTATTGACTTCGATGAACGCTTTGATAAATATAATGTTTTCAACATCCATCTAGCATATATTAACCATCTAGACTTCAAAACGAATAGTGGTTTTGCAAAAATGAAAACTACCTAAAAGTGTCTAAAATCGACTGGAAATCACGAAAGCATTTTCAAGTTTTGTTGCTTTTTCATGGTTATTTGACAAATTATGTGAGTTTGTGTTTTCTGAAAACGGTTGTAACTTCGATGAACGCTTTGATAAATATAATGTTATCAACACCCATCTACCTTATATTAACCATCTAGACTTCAAAACGAATAGTGGTTTTGCAAAAATGAAAACTACCTAAAAGTGTCTAAAATCGACTGGAAATCACGAAATAAGCATTTTCAAGTTTTGTTGCTTTTCTATGGTTACTTACCAAATTTTGTGAGTTTGTGTTTTCTGAAATCGGTATTGACTTCGATGAACGCTTTGATAAATATAATGTTTTCAACACCCATCTAGCATATATTAACCATCTAGACTTCAAAACGAATAGTGGTTTTGCAAAAATGAAAACTACCTAAAAGTGTCTAAAATCGACTGGAAATCACGAAATAAGCATTTTCAAGTTTCGTTGCTTTTTTATGGTTATTTACCAAATTTTGTGAGTTTGTGTTTTCTGAAATCGGTATTGACTTCGATGAACGCTTTGATAAATATAATGTTTTCAACACCCATCTAGCTTATATTAACCATCAAGACTTCAAAACGAATAGTGGTTTTGCAAAAATGAAAACTACCTAACAGTGGAAATCACGAAAGCATTTTCAAGTTTTGTTGCTTTTTCATGGTTATTTGCCAAATTTTGTGAGTTTGTGTTTTCTGTAAACGGTTGTGACTTCGATGAACGCTTTGATAAATATAATGTTTTCAACACCCATCTAGCTTATATTAACCATCTAGACTTCAAAACGAATAGTGGTTTTGCAAAAATGAAAACTACCTAACAGTGGAAATCACGAAAGCATTTTCAAGTTTTGTTGCTTTTTCATGGTTATTTGCCAAATTTTGTGAGTTTGTGTTTTCTGTAAACGGTTGTGACTTCGATGAACGCTTTGATAAATATAATGTTTTCAACACCCATCTAGCATATATTAACCATCTAGACTTCAAAACGAATAGTGGTTTTGCAAAAATGAAAACTACCTAAAAGTGTCTAAAATCGACTGGAAATCACGAAATAAGCATTTTCAAGTTTTGTTGCTTTTTTATGGTTATTTACCAAATTTTGTGAGTTTGTGTTTTCTGAAATCGGTATTGATTTCGATGAACGCTTTGATAAATATAATGTTTTCAACACCCATCTAGCTTATATTAACCATCTAGATTTCAAATCGAATAGTGGTTTTGAAAAAATGAAAACTACCTAAAAGTGTCTAAAATCGACTGGAAATCAAGAAAGCATTTTCAAGTTTTGTTACTTTTTCATGGTTATTTGCCAATTTTTTTGAGTTTGTGTTTTCTGTAAACGGTTGTGACTTCGATGAACGCTTTGATAAATATAATGTTTTCAACACCCATCTAGCTTATATTAACCATCTAGACTTCAAAACGAATAGTGGTTTTGCAAAAATGAAAACTACCTAAAAGTGTCTAAAATCGACTGGAAATCACGAAATAAGCATTTTCAAGTTTTTTTGCTTTTTTATGGTTATTTACCAAATTTTGTGAGTTTGTGTTTTCTGAAATCGGTATTGACTTCGATGAACGCTTTGATAAATATAATGTTTTCAACACCCATCTAGCTTATATTAACCATCAAGACTTCAAAACGAATAGTGGTTTTGCAAAAATGAAAACTACCTAACAGTGGAAATCACGAAAGCATTTTCAAGTTTTGTTGCTTTTTCATGGTTATTTGCCAAATTTTGTGAGTTTGTGTTTTCTGTAAACGGTTGTGACTTCGATGAACGCTTTGATAAATATAATGTTTTCAACACCCATCTAGCATATATTAACCATCTAGACTTCAAAACGAATAGTGGTTTTGCAAAAATGAAAACTACCTAAAAGTGTCTAAAATCGACTGGAAATCACGAAATAAGCATTTTCAAGTTTTGTTGCTTTTTCATGGTTATTTGCCAAATTTTGTGAGTTTGTGTTTTCTGTAAACGGTTGTGACTTCGATGAACGCTTTGATAAATATAATGTTTTCAACACCCATCTAGCTTATATTAACCATCTAGACTTCAAAACGAATAGTGGTTTTGCAAAAATGAAAACTACCTAAAAGTGTCTAAAATCGACTGGAAATCACGAAATAAGCATTTTCAAGTTTTGTTGCTTTTTTATGGTTATTTACCAAATTTTGTGAGTTTGTGTTTTCTGAAATCGGTATTGACTTCGATGAACGCTTTGATAAATATAATGTTTTCAACACCCATCTAGCTTATATTAACCATCTAGATTTCAAATCGAATAGTGGTTTTGAAAAAATGAAAACTACCTAAAAGTGTCTAAAATCGACTGGAAATCACGAAAGCATTTTCAAGTTTTGTTACTTTTTCATGGTTATTTGCCAATTTTTTTGAGTTTGTGTTTTCTGTAAACGGTTGTGACTTCGATGAACGCTTTGATAAATATAATGTTTTCAACACCCATCTAGCTTATATTAACCATCTAGACTTCAAAACGAATAGTGGTTTTGCAAAAATGAAAACTACCTAAAAGTGTCTAAAATCGACTGGAAATCACGAAAGCATTTTCAAGTTTTGTTGCTTTTTCATGGTTATTTGACAAATTATGTGAGTTTGTGTTTTCTGAAAACGGTTGTAACTTCGATGAACGCTTTGATAAATATAATGTTATCAACACCCATCTAGCTTATATTAACCATCTAGACTTCAAAACGAATAGTGGTTTTGCAAAGATGAAAACTACCTAAAAGTGTCTAAAATCGACTGGAAATCACGAAAGCATTTTCAAGTTTTGTTGCTTTTTCATGGTTATTTGACAAATTATGTGAGTTTGTGTTTTCTGAAATCGGTATTGACTTCGATGAACGCTTTGATAAATATAATGTTTTCAACTCCCATCTAGCTTATATTAACCATATAGACTTCAAAACGAATAGTGGTTTTGCAAAGATGAAAACTACCTAAAAGTGTCTAAAATCGACTGGAAATCACGAAATATGCATTTTCAAGTTTTGTTGCTTTTTCATGGTCATTTGCCATATTTTTTGAGTTTGTGTTTTCTGAAATCGGTATTGACTTCGATGAACGCTTTGATAAATATAATGTTTTCAACTCCCATCTAGCTTATATTAACCATCTAGACTTCAAAACGAATAGTGGTTTTTCAAAAATGAAAACTACCTAAAAGTGTCTAAAATCGACTGGAAATCACGAAATATGCATTTTCAAGTTTTGTTACTTTTTCATGGTTATTTGCCATATTTTTTGAGTTTGTGTTTTCTGAAATCGGTATTGACTTCGATGAACGCTTTGATAAATATAATGTTTTCAACTCCCATCTAGCTTATATTAACCATCTAGACTTCAAAACGAATAGTGGTTTTTCAAAAATGAAAACTACCTAAAAGTGTCTAAAATCGACTGGAAATCACGAAATATGCATTTTCAAGTTTTGTTACTTTTTCATGGTTATTTGCCATATTTTGTGAGTTTGTGTTTTCTGTAAACCGTTGAGACTTCGATGAACACTTTGATAAATATAATGTTTTCAACTCCCATCTAGCTTATATTAACCATCTAGACTTCAAAACGAATAGTGGTTTTGCAAAAATGAAAACTACCTAAAAGTGTCTAAAATCGACTGGAATTCACGAAATAAGCATTTTCAAGTCTTGTTGCTTTTTCATGGTTATTTGCCATATTTTTTGAGTTTGTGTTTTCTGAAATCGGTATTGACTTCGATGAACGCTTTGATAAATATAATGTTTTCAACATCCATCTAGCATATATTAACCATCTAGACTTCAAAACGAATAGTGGTTTTGCAAAAATGAAAACTACCTAAAAGTGTCTAAAATCGACTGGAAATCACGAAATAAGCATTTTCAAGTTTTTTTGCTTTTTTATGGTTATTTACCAAATTTTGTGAGTTTGTGTTTTCTGAAATCGGTATTGACTTCGATGAACGCTTTGATAAATATAATGTTTTCAACACCCATCTAGCTTATATTAACCATCAAGACTTCAAAACGAATAGTGGTTTTGCAAAAATGAAAACTACCTAACAGTGGAAATCACGAAAGCATTTTCAAGTTTTGTTGCTTTTTCATGGTTATTTGCCAAATTTTGTGAGTTTGTGTTTTCTGTAAACGGTTGTGACTTCAATGAACGCTTTGATAAATATAATGTTTTCAACACCCATAGAGCTTATATTAACAATCTAGACTTCAAAACGAATAGTGGTTTTGCAAAAATGAAAACTACCTAAAAGTGTCTAAAATCGACTGGAAATCACGAAATAAGCATTTTCAAGTTTTGTTGCCTTTTCATGGTTATTTGCCAAATTTTGTGAGTTTGTGTTTTCTGTAAACGGTTGTGACTTCGATGAACGCTTTGATAAATATAATGTTTTCAACACCCATCTAGCATATATTAACCATCTAGACTTCAAAACGAATAGTGGTTTTGCAAAAATGAAAACTACCTAAAAGTGTCTAAAATCGACTGGAAATCACGAAATAAGCATTTTCAAGTTTTGTTGCTTTTTCATGGTTATTTGCCAAATTTTGTGAGTTTGTGTTTTCTGTAAACGGTTGTGACTTCGATGAACGCTTTGATAAATATAATGTTTTCAACACCCATCTAGCATATATTAACCATCTAGACTTCAAAACGAATAGTGGTTTTGCAAAAATGAAAACTACCTAAAAGTGTCTAAAATCGACTGGAAATCACGAAATAAGCATTTTCAAGTTTTGTTGCTTTTTTATGGTTATTTACCAAATTTTGTGAGTTTGTGTTTTCTGAAATCGGTATTGACTTCGATGAACGCTTTGATAAATATAATGTTTTCAACACCCATCTAGCTTATATTAACCATCTAGATTTCAAATCGAATAGTGGTTTTGAAAAAATGAAAACTACCTAAAAGTGTCTAAAATCGACTGGAAATCACGAAAGCATTTTCAAGTTTTGTTGCTTTTTCATGGTTATTTGACAAATTATGTGAGTTTGTGTTTTCTGAAATCGGTATTGACTTCGATGAACGCTTTGATAAATATAATGTTTTCAACTCCCATCTAGCTTATATTAACCATCTAGACTTCAAAACGAATAGTGGTTTTGCAAAGATGAAAACTACCTAAAAGTGTCTAAAATCGACTGGAAATCACGAAATATGCATTTTCAAGTTTTGTTGCTTTTTCATGGTCATTTGCCATATTTTTTGAGTTTGTGTTTTCTGAAATCGGTATTGACTTCGATGAACGCTTTGATAAATATAATGTTTTCAACTCCCATCTAGCTTATATTAACCATCTAGACTTCAAAACGAATAGTGGTTTTTCAAAAATGAAAACTACCTAAAAGTGTCTAAAATCGACTGGAAATCACGAAATATGCATTTTCAAGTTTTGTTACTTTTTCATGGTTATTTGCCATATTTTTTGAGTTTGTGTTTTCTGAAATCGGTATTGACTTCGATGAACGCTTTGATAAATATAATGTTTTCAACTCCCATCTAGCTTATATTAACCATCTAGACTTCAAAACGAATAGTGGTTTTTCAAAAATGAAAACTACCTAAAAGTGTCTAAAATCGACTGGAAATCACGAAATATGCATTTTCAAGTTTTGTTACTTTTTCATGGTTATTTGCCATATTTTGTGAGTTTGTGTTTTCTGTAAACCGTTGAGACTTCGATGAACACTTTGATAAATATAATGTTTTCAACTCCCATCTAGCTTATATTAACCATCTAGACTTCAAAACGAATAGTGGTTTTGCAAAAATGAAAACTACCTAAAAGTGTCTAAAATCGACTGGAATTCACGAAATAAGCATTTTCAAGTCTTGTTGCTTTTTCATGGTTATTTGCCATATTTTTTGAGTTTGTGTTTTCTGAAATCGGTATTGACTTCGATGAACGCTTTGATAAATATAATGTTTTCAACATCCATCTAGCATATATTAACCATCTAGACTTCAAAACGAATAGTGGTTTTGCAAAAATGAAAACTACCTAAAAGTGTCTAAAATCGATTGGAAATCACGAAATAAGCATTTTCAAGTTTTGTTGCTTTTTCATGGTTATTTGCCAAATTTTGTCAGTTTGTGTTTTCTGTAAACGGTTGAGACTTCGATGAACACTTTGATAAATATAATGTTTTCAACACCCATCTAGCATATATTAACCATCTAGACTTCAAAACGAATAGTGGTTTTGCAAAAATGAAAACTACCTAAAAGTGTCTAAAATCGACTGGAATTCACGAAATAAGCATTTTCAAGTTTTGTTGCTTTTTCATGGTTATTTGCCATATTTTTTGAGTTTGTGTTTTCTGAAATCGGTATTGACTTCGATGAACGCTTTGATAAATATAATGTTTTCAACATCCATCTAGCATATATTAACCATCTAGACTTCAAAACGAATAGTGGTTTTGCAAAAATGAAAACTACCTAAAAGTGTCTAAAATCGACTGGAAATCACGAAAGCATTTTCAAGTTTTGTTACTTTTTCATGGTTATTTGACAAATTATGTGAGTTTGTGTTTTCTGAAAACGGTTGTAACTTCGATGAACGCTTTGATAAATATAATGTTATCAACACCCATCTACCTTATATTAACCATCTAGACTTCAAAACGAATAGTGGTTTTGCAAAAATGAAAACTACCTAAAAGTGTCTAAAATCGACTGGAAATCACGAAATAAGCATTTTCAAATTTTGTTGCTTTTTCTTGGTTATTTGCCATATTTTTTGAGTTTGTGTTTTCTGAAATCGGTATTGACTTCGATAAACGCTTTGATAAATATAATGTTTTCAACACCCATCTAGCATATATTAACCATCTAGACTTCAAAACGAATAGTGGTTTTGCAAAAATGAAAACTACCTAAAAGTGTCTAAAATCGACTGGAAATCACGAAATAAGCATTTTCAAATTTTGTTGCTTTTTCTTGGTTATTTGCCATATTTTTTGAGTTTGTGTTTTCTGAAATCGGTATTGACTTCGATAAACGCTTTGATAAATATAATGTTTTCAACACCCATCTAGCATATATTAACCATCTAGACTTCAAAACGAATAGTGGTTTTGCAAAAATGAAAACTACCTAACAGTGGAAATCACGAAAGCATTTTCAAGTTTTGTTGCTTTTTCATGGTTATTTGCCAAATTTTGTGAGTTTGTGTTTTCTGTAAACGGTTGTGACTTCAATGAACGCTTTGATAAATATAATGTTTTCAACACCCATAGAGCTTATATTAACAATCTAGACTTCAAAACGAATAGTGGTTTTGCAAAAATGAAAACTACCTAAAAGTGTCTAAAATCGACTGGAAATCACGAAAGCATTTTCAAGTTTTGTTACTTTTTCATGGTTATTTGCCAATTTTTTTGAGTTTGTGTTTTCTGTAAACGGTTGTGACTTCGATGAACGCTTTGATAAATATAATGTTTTCAACACCCATCTAGCTTATATTAACCATCTAGACTTCAAAACGAATAGTGGTTTTGCAAAAATGAAAACTACCTAAAAGTGTCTAAAATCGACTGGAAATCACGAAAGCATTTTCAAGTTTTGTTGCTTTTTCATGGTTATTTGACAAATTATGTGAGTTTGTATTTTCTGAAAACGGTTGTAACTTCGATGAACGCTTTGATAAATATAATGTTATCAACACCCATCTAGCTTATATTAACCATCTAGACTTCAAAACGAATAGTGGTTTTGCAAAAATGAAAACTACCTAAAAGTGTCTAAAATCGATTGGAAATCACGAAATATGCATTTTCAAGTTTTGTTGCTTTTTCATGGTTATTTGCCATATTTTTTGAGTTTGTGTTTTCTGAAATCGGTATTGACTTCGATGAACGCTTTGATAAATATAATGTTTTCAACTCCCATCTAGCTTATATTAACCATCTAGACTTCAAAACGAATAGTGGTTTTTCAAAAATGAAAACTACCTAAAAGTGTCTAAAATCGACTGGAAATCACGAAATAAGCATTTTCAAGTTTTGTTGCTTTTCTATGGTTACTTACCAAATTTTGTGAGTTTGTGTTTTCTGAAATCGGTATTGACTTCGATGAACGCTTTGATAAATATAATGTTTTCAACACCCATCTAGCATATATTAACCGTCTAGACTTCAAAACGAATAGTGGTTTTGCAAAAATGAAAACTACCTAAAAGTGTCTAAAATCGACTGGAAATCACGAAATAAGCATTTTCAAGTTTTGTTGCTTTTTTATGGTTATTTACCAAATTTTGTGAGTTTGTGTTTTCTGTAAACGGTTGAGACTTCGATGAACGCTTTGATAAATATAATGTTTTCAACACCCATCTAGCTTATATTAACCATCTAGACTTCAAAACGAATAGTGGTTTTGCAAAAATGAAAACTACCTAAAAGTGTCTAAAATCGACTGGAAATCACGAAATAAGCATTTTCAATTTTTGTTGCTTTTTCATGGTTATTTGCCATATTTTGTGAGTTTGTGTTTTCTGTAGACGGTTGAGACTTCGATGAACGCTTTGATAAATATAATGTTTTCAACACCCATCTAGCTTATATTAACCATCTAGACTTCAAAACGAATAGTGGTTGTGCAAAAATGAAAACTACCTAAAAGTGTCTAAAATCGACTGGAAATCACGAAATAAGCATTTTCAAGTTTTGTTGCTTTTTCATGGTTATTTGCCAAATTTTGTGAGTTTGTGTTTTCTGTAAACGGTTGAGACTTCGATGAACGCTTTGATAAATATAATGTTTTCAACACCCATCTAGCTTATATTAACCATCTAGACTTCAAAACGAATAGTGGTTTTGCAAAAATGAAAACTACCTAAAAGTGTCTAAAATCGACTGGAAATCACGAAATAAGCATTTTCAAGTTTTGTTGCTTTTTCATGGTTATTTGCCATATTTTGTGAGTTTGTGTTTTCTGTAAACCGTTGAGACTTCGATGAACGCTTTGATAAATATAATGTTTTCAACTCCCATCTAGCTTATATTAACCATCTAGACTTCAAAACGAATAGTGGTTTTGCAAAAATGAAAACTACCTAAAAGTGTCTAAAATCGACTGGAAATCACGAAATAAGCATTTTCAAGTTTTGTTGCTTTTTCATGGTTATTTGCCAAATTTTGTGAGTTTGTGTTTTCTGTAAACGGTTGAGACTTCGATGAACGCTTTGATAAATATAATGTTTTCAACACCCATCTAGCTTATATTAACCATCTAGACTTCAAAACGAATAGAGGTTTTGCAAAAATGAAAACTACCTAAAAGTGTCTAAAATCGACTGGAAATCACGAAATAAGCATTTTCAAGTTTTGTTGCTTTTTCATGGTTATTTGCCATATTTTGTGAGTTTGTGTTTTCTGTAAACCGTTGAGACTTCGATGAACGCTTTGATAAATATAATGTTTTCAACACCCATCTAGCTTATATTAACCATCTAGACTTCAAAACGAATAGTGGTTTTGCAAAAATGAAAACTACCTAAAAGTGTCTAAAATCGACTGGAAATCACGAAATAAGCATTTTCAAGTTTTGTTGCTTTTTCATGATTATTTGCCAAATTTTGTGAGTTTGTGTTTTCTGTAAACCGTTGAGACTTCGATGAACGCTTTGATAAATATAATGTTTTCAACACCCATCTAGCTTATATTAACCATCTAGACTTCAAAACGAATAGTGGTTTTGCAAAAATGAAAACTACCTAAAAGTGTCTAAAATCGACTGGAAATCACGAAATAAGGATTTTCAAGTTTTGTTGCTTTTTCATGGTTATTTGCCATATTTTGTGAGTTTGTGTTTTCTGTAAACCGTTGAGACTTCGATGAACGCTTTGATAAATATAATGTTTTCAACTCCCATCTAGCTTATATTAACCATCTAGACTTCAAAACGAATAGTGGTTTTGCAAAAATGAAAACTACCTAAAAGTGTCTAAAATCGACTGGAAATCACGAAATAAGCATTTTCAAGTTTTGTTGCTTTTTCATGGTTATTTGCCAAATTTTGTGAGTTTGTGTTTTCTGTAAACGGTTGAGACTTCGATGAACGCTTTGATAAATATAATGTTTTCAACACCCATCTAGCTTATATTAACCATCTAGACTTCAAAACGAATAGAGGTTTTGCAAAAATGAAAACTACCTAAAAGTGTCTAAAATCGACTGGAAATCACGAAATAAGCATTTTCAAGTTTTGTTGCTTTTTCATGGTTATTTGCCATATTTTGTGAGTTTGTGTTTTCTGTAAACGGTTGAGACTTCGATGAACGCTTTGATAAATATAATGTTTTCAACACCCATCTAGCTTATATTAACCATCTAGACTTCAAAACGAATAGTGGTTTTGCAAAAATGAAAACTACCTAAAAGTGTCTAAAATCGACTGGAAATCACGAAATAAGCATTTTCAAGTTTTGTTGCTTTTTCATGGTTATTTGCCAAATTTTGTGAGTTTGTGTTTTCTGTAAACCGTTGAGACTTCGATGAACGCTTTGATAAATATAATGTTTTCAACACCCATCTAGCTTATATTAACCATCTAGACTTCAAAACGAATAGTGGTTTTGCAAAAATGAAAACTACCTAAAAGTGTCTAAAATCGACTGGAAATCACGAAATAAGCATTTTCAAGTTTTGTTGCTTTTTCATGATTATTTGCCAAATTTTGTGAGTTTGTGTTTTCTGTAAACCGTTGAGACTTCGATGAACGCTTTGATAAATATAATGTTTTCAACACCCATCTAGCTTATATTAACCATCTAGACTTCAAAACGAATAGTGGTTTTGCAAAAATGAAAACTACCTAAAAGTGTCTAAAATCGACTGGAAATCACGAAATAAGGATTTTCAAGTTTTGTTGCTTTTTCATGGTTATTTGCCATATTTTGTGAGTTTGTGTTTTCTGTAAACGGTTGAGACTTCGATGAACGCTTTGATAAATATAATGTTTTCAACACCCATCTAGCTTATATTAACCATCTAGACTTCAAAACGAATAGTGGTTTTGCAAAAATGAAAACTACCTAAAAGTGTCTAAAATCGACTGGAAATCACGAAATAAGCATTTTCAAGTTTTGTTGCTTTTTCATGGTTATTTGCCAAATTTTGTGAGTTTGTGTTTTCTGTAAACGGTTGAGACTTCGATGAACGCTTTGATAAATATAATGTTTTCAACACCCATCTAGCTTATATTAACCATCTAGACTTCAAAACGAATAGTGGTTTTGCAAAAATGAAAACTACCTAAAAGTGTCTAAAATCGACTGGAAATCACGAAATAAGCATTTTCAAGTTTTGTTGCTTTTTCATGGTTATTTGCCATATTTTGTGAGTTTGTGTTTTCTGTAAACCGTTGAGACTTCGATGAACGCTTTGATAAATATAATGTTTTCAACTCCCATCTAGCTTATATTAACCATCTAGACTTCAAAACGAATAGTGGTTTTGCAAAAATGAAAACTACCTAAAAGTGTCTAAAATCGACTGGAAATCACGAAATAAGCATTTTCAAGTTTTGTTGCTTTTTCATGGTTATTTGCCAAATTTTGTGAGTTTGTGTTTTCTGTAAACGGTTGAGACTTCGATGAACGCTTTGATAAATATAATGTTTTCAACACCCATCTAGCTTATTTTAACCATCTAGACTTCAAAACGAATAGTGGTTTTGCAAAAATGAAAACTACCTAAAATTGTCTAAAATCGACTGGAAATCACGAAATAAGCATTTTCAAGTTTTGTTGCTTTTTCATGATTATTTGCCAAATTTTGTGAGTTTGTGTTTTCTGTAAACCGTTGAGACTTCGATGAACGCTTTGATAAATATAATGTTTTCAACACCCATCTAGCTTATATTAACCATCTAGACTTCAAAACGAATAGTGGTTTTGCAAAAATGAAAACTACCTAAAAGTGTCTAAAATCGACTGGAAATCACGAAATAAGGATTTTCAAGTTTTGTTGCTTTTTCATGGTTATTTGCCATATTTTGTGAGTTTGTGTTTTCTGTAAACGGTTGAGACTTCGATGAACGCTTTGATAAATATAATGTTTTCAACACCCATCTAGCTTATATTAACCATCTAGACTTCAAAACGAATAGTGGTTTTGCAAAAATGAAAACTACCTAAAAGTGTCTAAAATCGACTGGAAATCACGAAATAAGCATTTTCAAGTTTTGTTGCTTTTTCATGGTTATTTGCCAAATTTTGTGAGTTTGTGTTTTCTGTAAACGGTTGAGACTTCGATGAACGCTTTGATAAATATAATGTTTTCAACACCCATCTAGCTTATATTAACCATCTAGACTTCAAAACGAATAGTGGTTTTGCAAAAATGAAAACTACCTAAAAGTGTCTAAAATCGACTGGAAATCACGAAATAAGCATTTTCAAGTTTTGTTGCTTTTTCATGGTTATTTGCCATATTTTGTGAGTTTGTGTTTTCTGTAAACCGTTGAGACTTCGATGAACGCTTTGATAAATATAATGTTTTCAACTCCCATCTAGCTTATATTAACCATCTAGACTTCAAAACGAATAGTGGTTTTGCAAAAATGAAAACTACCTAAAAGTGTCTAAAATCGACTGGAAATCACGAAATAAGCATTTTCAAGTTTTGTTGCTTTTTCATGGTTATTTGCCAAATTTTGTGAGTTTGTGTTTTCTGTAAACGGTTGAGACTTCGATGAACGCTTTGATAAATATAATGTTTTCAACACCCATCTAGCTTATTTTAACCATCTAGACTTCAAAACGAATAGTGGTTTTGCAAAAATGAAAACTACCTAAAATTGTCTAAAATCGACTGGAAATCACGAAATAAGCATTTTCAAGTTTTGTTGCTTTTTCATGATTATTTGCCAAATTTTGTGAGTTTGTGTTTTCTGTAAACCGTTGAGACTTCGATGAACGCTTTGATAAATATAATGTTTTCAACACCCATCTAGCTTATATTAACCATCTAGACTTCAAAACGAATAGTGGTTTTGCAAAAATGAAAACTACCTAAAAGTGTCTAAAATCGACTGGAAATCACGAAATAAGGATTTTCAAGTTTTGTTGCTTTTTCATGGTTATTTGCCATATTTTGTGAGTTTGTGTTTTCTGTAAACGGTTGAGACTTCGATGAACGCTTTGATAAATATAATGTTTTCAACACCCATCTAGCTTATATTAACCATCTAGACTTCAAAACGAATAGTGGTTTTGCAAAAATGAAAACTACCTAAAAGTGTCTAAAATCGACTGGAAATCACGAAATAAGCATTTTCAAGTTTTGTTGCTTTTTCATGGTTATTTGCCAAATTTTGTGAGTTTGTGTTTTCTGTAAACGGTTGAGACTTCGATGAACGCTTTGATAAATATAATGTTTTCAACACCCATCTAGCTTATATTAACCATCTAGACTTCAAAACGAATAGTGGTTTTGCAAAAATGAAAACTACCTAAAAGTGTCTAAAATCGACTGGAAATCACGAAATAAGCATTTTCAAGTTTTGTTGCTTTTTCATGGTTATTTGCCATATTTTGTGAGTTTGTGTTTTCTGTAAACCGTTGAGACTTCGATGAACGCTTTGATAAATATAATGTTTTCAACTCCCATCTAGCTTATATTAACCATCTAGACTTCAAAACGAATAGTGGTTTTGCAAAAATGAAAACTACCTAAAAGTGTCTAAAATCGACTGGAAATCACGAAATAAGCATTTTCAAGTTTTGTTGCTTTTTCATGGTTATTTGCCAAATTTTGTGAGTTTGTGTTTTCTGTAAACGGTTGAGACTTCGATGAACGCTTTGATAAATATAATGTTTTCAACACCCATCTAGCTTATTTTAACCATCTAGACTTCAAAACGAATAGTGGTTTTGCAAAAATGAAAACTACCTAAAATTGTCTAAAATCGACTGGAAATCACGAAATAAGCATTTTCAAGTTTTGTTGCTTTTTCATGATTATTTGCCAAATTTTGTGAGTTTGTGTTTTCTGTAAACCGTTGAGACTTCGATGAACGCTTTGATAAATATAATGTTTTCAACACCCATCTAGCTTATATTAACCATCTAGACTTCAAAACGAATAGTGGTTTTGCAAAAATGAAAACTACCTAAAAGTGTCTAAAATCGACTGGAAATCACGAAATAAGGATTTTCAAGTTTTGTTGCTTTTTCATGGTTATTTGCCATATTTTGTGAGTTTGTGTTTTCTGTAAACGGTTGAGACTTCGATGAACGCTTTGATAAATATAATGTTTTCAACACCCATCTAGCTTATATTAACCATCTAGACTTCAAAACGAATAGTGGTTTTGCAAAAATGAAAACTACCTAAAAGTGTCTAAAATCGACTGGAAATCACGAAATAAGCATTTTCAAGTTTTGTTGCTTTTTCATGGTTATTTGCCAAATTTTGTGAGTTTGTGTTTTCTGTAAACGGTTGAGACTTCGATGAACGCTTTGATAAATATAATGTTTTCAACACCCATCTAGCTTATATTAACCATCTAGACTTCAAAACGAATAGTGGTTTTGCAAAAATGAAAACTACCTAAAAGTGTCTAAAATCGACTGGAAATCACGAAATAAGCATTTTCAAGTTTTGTTGCTTTTTCATGGTTATTTGCCATATTTTGTGAGTTTGTGTTTTCTGTAAACCGTTGAGACTTCGATGAACGCTTTGATAAATATAATGTTTTCAACTCCCATCTAGCTTATATTAACCATCTAGACTTCAAAACGAATAGTGGTTTTGCAAAAATGAAAACTACCTAAAAGTGTCTAAAATCGACTGGAAATCACGAAATAAGCATTTTCAAGTTTTGTTGCTTTTTCATGGTTATTTGCCAAATTTTGTGAGTTTGTGTTTTCTGTAAACGGTTGAGACTTCGATGAACGCTTTGATAAATATAATGTTTTCAACACCCATCTAGCTTATTTTAACCATCTAGACTTCAAAACGAATAGTGGTTTTGCAAAAATGAAAACTACCTAAAATTGTCTAAAATCGACTGGAAATCACGAAATAAGCATTTTCAAGTTTTGTTGCTTTTTCATGATTATTTGCCAAATTTTGTGAGTTTGTGTTTTCTGTAAACGGTTGAGACTTCGATGAACGCTTTGATAAATATAATGTTTTCAACACCCATCTAGCTTATATTAACCATCTAGACTTCAAAACGAATAGTGGTTTTGCAAAAATGAAAACTACCTAAAAGTGTCTAAAATCGACTGGAAATCACGAAATAAGCATTTTCAAGTTTTGTTGCTTTTTCATGGTTATTTGCCAAATTTTGTGAGTTTGTGTTTTCTGTAAACGGTTGAGACTTCGATGAACGCTTTGATAAATATAATGTTTTCAACACCCATCTAGCTTATATTAACCATCTAGACTTCAAAACGAATAGTGGTTTTGCAAAAATGAAAACTACCTAAAAGTGTCTAAAATCGACTGGAAATCACGAAATAAGCATTTTCAAGTTTTGTTGCTTTTTCATGGTTATTTGCCATATTTTGTGAGTTTGTGTTTTCTGTAAACCGTTGAGACTTCGATGAACGCTTTGATAAATATAATGTTTTCAACACCCATCTAGCTTATATTAACCATCTAGACTTCAAAACGAATAGAGGTTTTGCAAAAATGAAAACTACCTAAAAGTGTCTAAAATCGACTGGAAATCACGAAATAAGCATTTTCAAGTTTTGTTGCTTTTTCATGGTTATTTGCCATATTTTGTGAGTTTGTGTTTTCTGTAAACGGTTGAGACTTCGATGAACGCTTTGATAAATATAATGTTTTCAACACCCATCTAGCTTATATTAACCATCTAGACTTCAAAACGAATAGTGGTTTTGCAAAAATGAAAACTACCTAAAAGTGTCTAAAATCGACTGGAAATCACGAAATAAGCATTTTCAAGTTTTGTTGCTTTTTCATGGTTATTTGCCAAATTTTGTGAGTTTGTGTTTTCTGTAAACGGTTGAGACTTCGATGAACGCTTTGATAAATATAATGTTTTCAACACCCATCTAGCTTATATTAACCATCTAGACTTCAAAACGAATAGTGGTTTTGCAAAAATGAAAACTACCTAAAAGTGTCTAAAATCTACTGGAAATCACGAAATAAGCATTTTCAAGTTTTGTTGCTTTTTCATGGTTATTTGCCATATTTTGTGAGTTTGTGTTTTCTGTAAACCGTTGAGACTTCGATGAACGCTTTGATAAATATAATGTTTTCAACTCCCATCTAGCTTATATTAACCATCTAGACTTCAAAACGAATAGTGGTTTTGCAAAAATGAAAACTACCTAAAAGTGTCTAAAATCGACTGGAAATCACGAAATAAGCATTTTCAAGTTTTGTTGCTTTTTCATGGTTATTTGCCAAATTTTGTGAGTTTGTGTTTTCTGTAAACGGTTGAGACTTCGATGAACGCTTTGATAAATATAATGCTTTCAACACCCATCTAGCTTATTTTAACCATCTAGACTTCAAAACGAATAGTGGTTTTGCAAAAATGAAAACTACCTAAAATTGTCTAAAATCGACTGGAAATCACGAAATAAGCATTTTCAAGTTTTGTTGCTTTTTCATGGATATTTGCCAAATTTTGTGAGTTTGTGTTTTCTGTAAACCGTTGAGACTTCGATGAACGCTTTGATAAATATAATGTTTTCAACACCCATCTAGCTTATATTAACCATCTAGACTTCAAAACGAATAGTGGTTTTGCAAAAATGAAAACTACCTAAAAGTGTCTAAAATCGACTGGAAATCACGAAATAAGCATTTTCAAGTTTTGTTGCTTTTTCATGGTTATTTGCCAAATTTTGTGAGTTTGTGTTTTCTGTAAACGGTTGAGACTTCGATGAACGCTTTGATAAATATAATGTTTTCAACACCCATCTAGCTTATATTAACCATCTAGACTTCAAAACGAATAGTGGTTTTGCAAAAATGAAAACTACCTAAAAGTGTCTAAAATCGACTGGAAATCACGAAATAAGCATTTTCAAGTTTTGTTGCTTTTTCGTGGTTATTTGCCATATTTTGTGAGTTTGTGTTTTCTGTAAACCGTTGAGACTTCGATGAACGCTTTGATAAATATAATGTTTTCAACTCCCATCTAGCTTATATTAACCATCTAGACTTCAAAACGAATAGTGGTTTTGCAAAAATGAAAACTACCTAAAAGTGTCTAAAATCGACTGGAAATCACGAAATAAGCATTTTCAAGTTTTGTTGCTTTTTCATGGTTATTTGCCAAATTTTGTGAGTTTGTGTTTTCTGTAAACGGTTGAGACTTCGATGAACGCTTTGATAAATATAATGTTTTCAACACCCATCTAGCTTATATTAACCATCTAGACTTCAAAACGAATAGAGGTTTTGCAAAAATGAAAACTACCTAAAAGTGTCTAAAATCGACTGGAAATCACGAAATAAGCATTTTCAAGTTTTGTTGCTTTTTCATGGTTATTTGCCAAATTTTGTGAGTTTGTGTTTTCTGTAAACCGTTGAGACTTCGATGAACGCTTTGATAAATATAATGTTTTCAACACCCATCTAGCTTATATTAACCATCTAGACTTCAAAACGAATAGAGGTTTTGCAAAAATGAAAACTACCTAAAAGTGTCTAAAATCGACTGGAAATCACGAAATAAGCATTTTCAAGTTTTGTTGCTTTTTCATGGTTATTTGCCAAATTTTGTGAGTTTGTGTTTTCTGTAAACGGTTGAGACTTCGATGAACGCTTTGATAAATATAATGTTTTCAACACCCATCTAGCTTATATTAACCATCTAGACTTCAAAACGAATAGAGGTTTTGCAAAAATGAAAACTACCTAAAAATGTCTAAAATCGACTGGAAATCACGAAATAAGCATTTTCAAGTTTTGTTGCTTTTTCATGGTTATTTGCCATATTTTGTGAGTTTGTGTTTTCTGTAGACGGTTGAGACTTCGATGAACGCTTTGATAAATATAATGTTTTCAACACCCATCTAGCTTATATTAACCATCTAGACTTCAAAACGAATAGTGGTTGTGCAAAAATGAAAACTACCTAAAATTGTCTAAAATCGTCTGGAAATCACGAAATAAGGATTTTCAAGTTTTGTTGCTTTTTCATGGTTATTTGCCATATTTTGTGAGTTTGTGTTTTCTGTAAACGGTTGAGACTTCGATGAACGCTTTGATAAATATAATGTTTTCAACACCCATCTAGCTTATATTAACCATCTAGACTTCAAAACGAATAGTGGTTTTGCAAAAATGAAAACTACCTAAAAGTGTCTAAAATCGACTGGAAATCACGAAATAAGCATTTTCAAGTTTTGTTGCTTTTTCATGGTTATTTGCCAAATTTTGTGAGTTTGTGTTTTCTGTAAACCGTTGAGACTTCGATGAACGCTTTGATAAATATAATGTTTTCAACACCCATCTAGCTTATATTAACCATCTAGACTTCAAAACGAATAGAGGTTTTGCAAAAATGAAAACTACCTAAAAGTGTCTAAAATCGACTGGAAATCACGAAATAAGCATTTTCAAGTTTTGTTGCTTTTTCATGGTTATTTGCCAAATTTTGTGAGTTTGTGTTTTCTGTAAACGGTTGAGACTTCGATGAACGCTTTGATAAATATAATGTTTTCAACACCCATCTAGCTTATATTAACCATCTAGACTTCAAAACGAATAGTGGTTGTGCAAAAATGAAAACTACCTAAAATTGTCTAAAATCGACTGGAAATCACGAAATAAGCATTTTCAAGTTTTGTTGCTTTTTCATGGTTATTTGCCATATTTTGTGAGTTTGTGTTTTCTGTAAACGGTTGAGACTTCGATGAACGCTTTGATAAATATAATGTTTTCAACACCCATCTAGCTTATATTAACCATCTAGACTGGAAATCACGAAATAAGCATTCTCAAGTTTTGTTGCTTTTTCATGGTTATTTGCCAAATTTTGTGAGTTTGTGTTTTCTGTAAACGGTTGAGACTTCGATGAACGCTTTGATAAATATAATGTTTTCAACACCCATCTAGCTTATATTAACCATCTAGACTTCAAAACGAATAGAGGTTTTGCAAAAATGAAAACTACCTAAAAGTGTCTAAAATCGACTGGAAATCACGAAATAAGGATTTTCAAGTTTTGTTGCTTTTTCATGGTTATTTGCCATATTTTGTGAGTTTGTGTTTTCTGTAAACGGTTGAGACTTCGATGAACGCTTTGATAAATATAATGCTTTCAACACCCATCTAGCTTATTTTAACCATCTAGACTTCAAAACGAATAGTGGTTTTGCAAAAATGAAAACTACCTAAAATTGTCTAAAATCGACTGGAAATCACGAAATAAGCATTTTCAAGTTTTGTTGCTTTTTCATGGTTATTTGCCAAATTTTGTGAGTTTGTGTTTTCTGTAAACCGTTGAGACTTCGATGAACGCTTTGATAAATATAATGTTTTCAACACCCATCTAGCTTATATTAACCATCTAGACTTCAAAACGAATAGTGGTTTTGCAAAAATGAAAACTACCTAAAAGTGTCTAAAATCGACTGGAAATCACGAAATAAGCATTTTCAAGTTTTGTTGCTTTTTCATGGTTATTTGCCAAATTTTGTGAGTTTGTGTTTTCTGTAAACGGTTGAGACTTCGATGAACGCTTTGATAAATATAATGTTTTCAACACCCATCTAGCTTATATTAACCATCTAGACTTCAAAACGAATAGTGGTTTTGCAAAAATGAAAACTACCTAAAAGTGTCTAAAATCGACTGGAAATCACGAAATAAGCATTTTCAAGTTTTGTTGCTTTTTCATGGTTATTTGCCATATTTTGTGAGTTTGTGTTTTCTGTAAACCGTTGAGACTTCGATGAACGCTTTGATAAATATAATGTTTTCAACTCCCATCTAGCTTATATTAACCATCTAGACTTCAAAACGAATAGTGGTTTTGCAAAAATGAAAACTACCTAAAAGTGTCTAAAATCGACTGGAAATCACGAAATAAGCATTCTCAAGTTTTGTTGCTTTTTCATGGTTATTTGCCAAATTTTGTGAGTTTGTGTTTTCTGTAAACGGTTGAGACTTCGATGAACGCTTTGATAAATATAATGTTTTCAACACCCATCTAGCTTATATTAACCATCTAGACTTCAAAACGAATAGAGGTTTTGCAAAAATGAAAACTACCTAAAAGTGTCTAAAATCGACTGGAAATCACGAAATAAGCATTTTCAAGTTTTGTTGCTTTTTCATGGTTATTTGCCAAATTTTGTGAGTTTGTGTTTTCTGTAAACGGTTGAGACTTCGATGAACGCTTTGATAAATATAATGTTTTCAACACCCATCTAGCTTATATTAACCATCTAGACTTCAAAACGAATAGTGGTTTTGCAAAAATGAAAACTACCTAAAAGTGTCTAAAATCGACTGGAAATCACGAAATAAGCATTTTCAAGTTTTGTTGCTTTTTCATGATTATTTGCCAAATTTTGTGAGTTTGTGTTTTCTGTAAACCGTTGAGACTTCGATGAACGCTTTGATAAATATAATGTTTTCAACACCCATCTAGCTTATATTAACCATCTAGACTTCAAAACGAATAGTGGTTTTGCAAAAATGAAAACTACCTAAAAGTGTCTAAAATCGACTGGAAATCACGAAATAAGGATTTTCAAGTTTTGTTGCTTTTTCATGGTTATTTGCCATATTTTGTGAGTTTGTGTTTTCTGTAAACGGTTGAGACTTCGATGAACGCTTTGATAAATATAATGTTTTCAACACCCATCTAGCTTATATTAACCATCTAGACTTCAAAACGAATAGTGGTTTTGCAAAAATGAAAACTACCTAAAAGTGTCTAAAATCGACTGGAAATCACGAAATAAGCATTTTCAAGTTTTGTTGCTTTTTCATGGTTATTTGCCATATTTTGTGAGTTTGTGTTTTCTGTAAACGGTTGAGACTTCGATGAACGCTTTGATAAATATAATGCTTTCAACACCCATCTAGCTTATTTTAACCATCTAGACTTCAAAACGAATAGTGGTTTTGCAAAAATGAAAACTACCTAAAATTGTCTAAAATCGACTGGAAATCACGAAATAAGCATTTTCAAGTTTTGTTGCTTTTTCATGGTTATTTGCCAAATTTTGTGAGTTTGTGTTTTCTGTAAACCGTTGAGACTTCGATGAACGCTTTGATAAATATAATGTTTTCAACACCCATCTAGCTTATATTAACCATCTAGACTTCAAAACGAATAGTGGTTTTGCAAAAATGAAAACTACCTAAAAGTGTCTAAAATCGACTGGAAATCACGAAATAAGCATTTTCAAGTTTTGTTGCTTTTTCATGGTTATTTGCCAAATTTTGTGAGTTTGTGTTTTCTGTAAACGGTTGAGACTTCGATGAACGCTTTGATAAATATAATGTTTTCAACACCCATCTAGCTTATATTAACCATCTAGACTTCAAAACGAATAGTGGTTTTGCAAAAATGAAAACTACCTAAAAGTGTCTAAAATCGACTGGAAATCACGAAATAAGCATTTTCAAGTTTTGTTGCTTTTTCATGGTTATTTGCCATATTTTGTGAGTTTGTGTTTTCTGTAAACCGTTGAGACTTCGATGAACGCTTTGATAAATATAATGTTTTCAACTCCCATCTAGCTTATATTAACCATCTAGACTTCAAAACGAATAGTGGTTTTGCAAAAATGAAAACTACCTAAAAGTGTCTAAAATCGACTGGAAATCACGAAATAAGCATTTTCAAGTTTTGTTGCTTTTTCATGGTTATTTGCCAAATTTTGTGAGTTTGTGTTTTCTGTAAACGGTTGAGACTTCGATGAACGCTTTGATAAATATAATGTTTTCAACACCCATCTAGCTTATATTAACCATCTAGACTTCAAAACGAATAGAGGTTTTGCAAAAATGAAAACTACCTAAAAGTGTCTAAAATCGACTGGAAATCACGAAATAAGCATTTTCAAGTTTTGTTGCTTTTTCATGGTTATTTGCCAAATTTTGTGAGTTTGTGTTTTCTGTAAACGGTTGAGACTTCGATGAACGCTTTGATAAATATAATGTTTTCAACACCCATCTAGCTTATATTAACCATCTAGACTTCAAAACGAATAGTGGTTTTGCAAAAATGAAAACTACCTAAAAGTGTCTAAAATCGACTGGAAATCACGAAATAAGCATTTTCAAGTTTTGTTGCTTTTTCATGATTATTTGCCAAATTTTGTGAGTTTGTGTTTTCTGTAAACCGTTGAGACTTCGATGAACGCTTTGATAAATATAATGTTTTCAACACCCATCTAGCTTATATTAACCATCTAGACTTCAAAACGAATAGTGGTTTTGCAAAAATGAAAACTACCTAAAAGTGTCTAAAATCGACTGGAAATCACGAAATAAGGATTTTCAAGTTTTGTTGCTTTTTCATGGTTATTTGCCATATTTTGTGAGTTTGTGTTTTCTGTAAACGGTTGAGACTTCGATGAACGCTTTGATAAATATAATGTTTTCAACACCCATCTAGCTTATATTAACCATCTAGACTTCAAAACGAATAGTGGTTTTGCAAAAATGAAAACTACCTAAAAGTGTCTAAAATCGACTGGAAATCACGAAATAAGCATTTTCAAGTTTTGTTGCTTTTTCATGGTTATTTGCCAAATTTTGTGAGTTTGTGTTTTCTGTAAACGGTTGAGACTTCGATGAACGCTTTGATAAATATAATGTTTTCAACACCCATCTAGCTTATATTAACCATCTAGACTTCAAAACGAATAGTGGTTTTGCAAAAATGAAAACTACCTAAAAGTGTCTAAAATCGACTGGAAATCACGAAATAAGCATTTTCAAGTTTTGTTGCTTTTTCATGGTTATTTGCCAAATTTTGTGAGTTTGTGTTTTCTGTAAACGGTTGAGACTTCGATGAACGCTTTGATAAATATAATGTTTTCAACACCCATCTAGCTTATATTAACCATCTAGACTTCAAAACGAATAGAGGTTTTGCAAAAATGAAAACTACCTAAAAGTGTCTAAAATCGACTGGAAATCACGAAATAAGCATTTTCAAGTTTTGTTGCTTTTTCATGGTTATTTGCCATATTTTGTGAGTTTGTGTTTTCTGTAAACGGTTGAGACTTCGATGAACGCTCTGATAAATATGTTTTCAACACCCATCTAGCTTATATTAACCATCTAGACTTCAAAACGAATAGTGGTTTTGCAAAAATGAAAACTACCTAAAAGTGTCTAAAATCGACTGGAAATCACGAAATAAGCATTTTCAAGTTTTGTTGCTTTTTCATGGTTATTTGCCATATTTTGTGAGTTTGTGTTTTCTGTAAACGGTTGAGACTTCGATGAGCGCTTTGATAAATATAATGTTTTCAACACCCATCTAGCTTATATTAACCATCTAGACTTCAAAACGAATAGTGGTTTTGCAAAAATGAAAACTACCTAAAAGTGTCTAAAATCGACTGGAAATCACGAAATAAGATTTTTCAAGTTTTGTTGCTTTTTCATGGTTATTTGCCATATTTTGTGAGTTTGTGTTTTCTGTAAACGGTTGAGACTTCGATGAACGCTTTGATAAATATGTTTTCAACACCCATCTAGCTTATATTAACCATCTAGACTTCAAAACGAATAGTGGTTTTGCAAAAATGAAAACTACCTAAAATTGTCTAAAATCGACTGGAAATCACGAAATAAGCATTTTCAAGTTTTGTTGCTTTTTCATGGTTATTTGCCATATTTTGTGAGTTTGTGTTTTCTGT
This sequence comes from Octopus bimaculoides, assembly GCF_046866305.1. Classification (NCBI taxonomy): domain Eukaryota; kingdom Metazoa; phylum Mollusca; class Cephalopoda; order Octopoda; family Octopodidae; genus Octopus; species Octopus bimaculoides. Next base: position 147,489 of record NW_028315325.1, on the reverse strand, counting down.
AAACGGTTGAGACTTCGATGAACGCTTTGATAAATATAATGTTTTCAACACCCATCTAGCTTATATTAACCATCTAGACTTCAAAACGAATAGTGGTTTTGCAAAAATGAAAACTACCTAAAAGTGTCTAAAATCGACTGGAAATCACGAAATAAGCATTTTCAAGTTTTGTTGCTTTTTCATGGTTATTTGCCAAATTTTGTGAGTTTGTGTTTTCTGTAAACGGTTGAGACTTCGATGAACGCTTTGATAAATATAATGTTTTCAACACCCATCTAGCTTATATTAACCATCTAGACTTCAAAACGAATAGTGGTTTTGCAAAAATGAAAACTACCTAAAATTGTCTAAAATCGACCGGAAATCACGAAATAAGCATTTTCAAGTTTTGTTGCTTTTTCATGGTTATTTGCCATATTTTGTGAGTTTGTGTTTTCTGTAAACGGTTGAGACTTCGATGAACGCTTTGATAAATATAATGTTTTCAACACCCATCTAGCTTATATTAACCATCTAGACTTCAAAACGAATAGAGGTTTTGCAAAAATGAAAACTACCTAAAAGTGTCTAAAATCGACTGGAAATCACGAAATAAGCATTTTCAAGTTTTGTTGCTTTTTCATGGTTGTTTGCCAAATTTTGTGAGTTTGTGTTTTCTGTAAACGGTTGAGACTTCGATGAACGCTTTGATAAATATAATGTTTTCAACACCCATCTAGCTTATATTAACCATCTAGACTTCAAAACGAATAGTGGTTTTGCAAAAATGAAAACTACCTAAAATTGTCTAAAATCGACTGGAAATCACGAAATAAGCATTTTCAAGTTTTGTTGCTTTTTCATGGTTATTTGCCATATTTTGTGAGTTTGTGTTTTCTGTAAACGGTTGAGACTTCGATGAACGCTTTGATAAATATGTTTTCAACACCCATCTAGCTTATATTAACCATCTAGACTTCAAAACGAATAGTGGTTTTGCAAAAATGAAAACTACCTAAAAGTGTCTAAAATCGACTGGAAATCACGAAATAAGCATTTTCAAGTTTTGTTGCTTTTTCATGGTTATTTGCCAAATTTTGTGAGTTTGTGTTTTCTGTAAACGGTTGAGACTTCGATGAACGCTTTGATAAATATAATGTTTTCAACACCCATCTAGCTTATTTTAACCATCTAGACTTCAAAACGAATAGTGGTTTTGCAAAAATGAAAACTACCTAAAATTGTCTAAAATCGCCTGGAAATCACGAAATAAGCATTTTCAAGTTTTGTTGCTTTTTCATGATTATTTGCCAAATTTTGTGAGTTTGTGTTTTCTGTAAACCGTTGAGACTTCGATGAACGCTTTGATAAATATAATGTTTTCAACACCCATCTAGCTTATATTAACCATCTAGACTTCAAAACGAATAGTGGTTTTGCAAAAATGAAAACTACCTAAAAGTGTCTAAAATCGACTGGAAATCACGAAATAAGATTTTTCAAGTTTTGTTGCTTTTTCATGGTTATTTGCCATATTTTGTGAGTTTGTGTTTTCTGTAAACGGTTGAGACTTCGATGAACGCTTTGATAAATATAATGTTTTCAACACCGATCTAGCTTATATTAACCATCTAGACTTCAAAACGAATAGTGGTTTTGCAAAAATGAAAACTACCTAAAAGTGTCTAAAATCGACTGGAAATCACGAAATAAGATTTTTCAAGTTTTGTTGCTTTTTCATGGTTATTTGCCATATTTTGTGAGTTTGTGTTTTCTGTAAACGGTTGAGACTTCGATGAACGCTTTGATAAATATAATGTTTTCAACACCGATCTAGCTTATATTAACCATCTAGACTTCAAAACGAATAGTGGTTTTGCAAAAATGAAAACTACCTAAAAGTGTCTAAAATCGACTGGAAATCACGAAATAAGCATTTTCAAGTTTTGTTGCTTTTTCATGGTTATTTGCCAAATTTTGTGAGTTTGTGTTTTCTGTAAACGGTTGAGACTTCGATGAACGCTTTGATAAATATAATGTTTTCAACACCCATCTAGCTTATATTAACCATCTAGACTTCAAAACGAATAGTGGTTTTGCAAATATGAAAACTACCTAAAAGTGTCTAAAATCGACTGGAAATCACGAAATAAGCATTTTCAAGTTTTGTTGCTTTTTCATGGTTATTTGCCAAATTTTCTGAGTTTGTGTTTTCTGTAAACCGTTGAGACTTCGATGAACGCTTTGATAAATATAATGTTTTCAACACCCATCTAGCTTATATTAACCATCTAGACTTCAAAACGAATAGTGGTTTTGCAAAAATGAAAACTACCTAAAAGTGTCTAAAATCGACTGGAAATCACGAAATAAGCATTTTCAAGTTTTGTTGCATTTTCATGGTTATTTGCCATATTTTGTGAGTTTGTGTTTTCTGTAAACGGTTGAGACTTCGATTAACGCTTTGATAAATATAATGTTTTCAACACCCATCTAGCTTATATTAACCATCTAGACTTCAAAACGAATAGTGGTTTTGCAAAAATGAAAACTACCTGAAAGTGTCTAAAATCGACTGGAAATCACGAAATAAGCATTTTCAAGTTTTGTTGCTTTTTCATGGTTATTTGCCAAATTTTGTGAGTTTGTGTTTTCTGTAAACCGTTGAGACTTCGATGAACGCTTTGATAAATATAATGTTTTCAACACCCATCTAGCTTATATTAACCATCTAGACTTCAAAACGAATAGTGGACTTGCAAAAATGAAAACTACCTAAAAATGTCTAAAATCGACTGGAAATCACGAAATAAGCATTTTCAAGTTTTGTTGCTTTTTCATGGTTATTTGCCAAATTTTGTGAGTTTGTGTTTTCTGTAAACGGTTGAGACTTCGATGAACGCTTTGATAAATATAATGTTTTCAACACACATCTAGCTTATATTAACCATCTAGACTTCAAAACGAATAGTGGTTTTGCAAAAATGAAAACTACCTAAAAGTGTCTAAAATCGACTGGAAATCACGAAATAAGCATTTTCAAGTTTTGTTGCTTTTTCATGGTTATTTGCCAAATTTTGTGAGTTTGTGTTTTCTGTAAACGGTTGAGACTTCGATGAACGCTTTGATAAATATAATGTTTTCAACACCCATCTAGCTTATATTAACCATCTAGACTTCAAAACGAATAGTGGTTTTGCAAAAATGAAAACTACCTAAAAGTGTCTAAAATCGACTGGAAATCACGAAATAAGATTTTTCAAGTTTTGTTGCTTTTTCATGGTTATTTGCCATATTTTGTGAGTTTGTGTTTTCTGTAAACGGTTGAGACTTCGATGAACGCTTTGATAAATATAATGTTTTCAACACCCATCTAGCTTATTTTAACCATCTAGACTTCAAAACGAATAGTGGTTTTGCAAAAATGAAAACTACCTAAAATTGTCTAAAATCGACTGGAAATCACGAAATAAGCATTTTCAAGTTTTGTTGCTTTTTCATGATTATTTGCCAAATTTTGTGAGTTTGTGTTTTCTGTAAACCGTTGAGACTTCGATGAACGCTTTGATAAATATAATGTTTTCAACACCGATCTAGCTTATATTAACCATCTAGACTTCAAAACGAATAGTGGTTTTGCAAAAATGAAAACTACCTAAAAGTGTCTAAAATCGACTGGAAATCACGAAATAAGCATTTTCAAGTTTTGTTGCTTTTTCATGGTTATTTGCCAAATTTTGTGAGTTTGTGTTTTCTGTAAACCGTTGAGACTTCGATGAACGCTTTGATAAATATAATGTTTTCAACACCCATCTAGCTTATATTAACCATCTAGACTTCAAAACGAATAGTGGTTTTGCAGAAATGAAAACTACCTAAAAGTGTCTAAAATCGACTGGAAATCACGAAATAAGCATTTTCAAGTTTTGTTGCATTTTCATGGTTATTTGCCATATTTTGTGAGTTTGTGTTTTCTGTAAACGGTTGAGACTTCGATTAACGCTTTGATAAATATAATGTTTTCAACACCCATCTAGCTTATATTAACCATCTAGACTTCAAAACGAATAGTGGTTTTGCAAAAATGAAAACTACCTGAAAGTGTCTAAAATCGACTGGAAATCACGAAATAGGCATTTTCAAGTTTTGTTGCTTTTTCATGGTTATTTGCCAAATTTTGTGAGTTTGTGTTTTCTGTAAACCGTTGAGACTTCGATGAACGCTTTGATAAATATAATGTTTTCAACACCCATCTAGCTTATATTAACCATCTAGACTTCAAAACGAATAGTGGTTTTGCAAAAATGAAAACTACCTAAAATTGTCTAAAATCGACCGGAAATCACGAAATAAGCATTTTGAAGTTTTGTTGCTTTTTCATGGTTATTTGCCATATTTTGTGAGTTTGTGTTTTCTGTAAACGGTTGAGACTTCGATGAACGCTTTGATAAATATAATGTTTTCAACACCCATCTAGCTTATATTAACCATCTAGACTTCAAAACGAATAGTGGTCTTGCAAAAATGAAAACTACCTAAAAATGTCTAAAATCGACTGGAAATCACGAAATAAGCATTTTCAAGTTTTGTTGCTTTTTCATGGTTATTTGCCAAATTTTGTGAGTTTGTGTTTTCTGTAAACGGTTGAGACTTCGATGAACGCTTTGATAAATATAATGTTTTCAACACACATCTAGCTTATATTAACCATCTAGACTTCAAAACGAATAGTGGTTTTGCAAAAATGAAAACTACCTAAAAGTGTCTAAAATCGACTGGAAATCACGAAATGAGCATTTTCAAGTTTTGTTGCTTTTTCATGGTTATTTGCCAAATTTTGTGAGTTTGTTTTCTGTAAACGGTTGAGACTTCGATGAACGCTTTGATAAATATAATGTTTTCAACACCCATCTAGCTTATATTAACCATCTAGATTTCAAAACGAATAGTGGTTTTGCAAAAATGAAAACTACCTAAAAGTGTCTAAAATCGACTGGAAATCACGAAATAAGCATTTTCAAGTTTTGTTGCATTTTCATGGTTATTTGCCATATTTTGTGAGTTTGTGTTTTCTGTAAACGGTTGAGACTTCGATGAACGCTTTGATAAATATAATGTTTTCAACACCCATCTAGCTTATATTAACCATCTAGACTTCAAAACGAATAGTGGTTTTGCAAAAATGAAAACTACCTAAAAGTGTCTAAAATCGACTGGAAATCACGAAATAAGCATTTTCAAGTTTTGTTGCTTTTTCATGGTTATTTGCCAAATTTTGTGAGTTTGTGTTTTCTGTAAACGGTTGAGACTTCGATGAACGCTTTGATAAATATAATGTTTTCAACACCCATCTAGCTTATATTAACCATCTAGACTTCAAAACGAATAGTGGTTTTGCAAAAATGAAAACTACCTAAAAGTGTCTAAAATCGACTGGAAATCACGAAATAAGATTTTTCAAGTTTTGTTGCTTTTTCATGGTTATTTGCCATATTTTGTGAGTTTGTGTTTTCTGTAAACGGTTGAGACTTCGATGAACGCTTTGATAAATATAATGTTTTCAACACCCATCTAGCTTATTTTAACCATCTAGACTTCAAAACGAATAGTGGTTTTGCAAAAATGAAAACTACCTAAAAGTGTCTAAAATCGACTGGAAATCACGAAATAGGCATTTTCAAGTTTTGTTGCTTTTTCATGGTTATTTGCCAAATTTTGTGAGTTTGTGTTTTCTGTAAACCGTTGAGACTTCGATGAACGCTTTGATAAATATAATGTTTTCAACACCCATCTAGCTTATATTAACCATCTAGACTTCAAAACGAATAGTGGTTTTGCAAAAATGAAAACTACCTAAAATTGTCTAAAATCGACCGGAAATCACGAAATAAGCATTTTGAAGTTTTGTTGCTTTTTCATGGTTATTTGCCATATTTTGTGAGTTTGTGTTTTCTGTAAACGGTTGAGACTTCGATGAACGCTTTGATAAATATAATGTTTTCAACACCCATCTAGCTTATATTAACCATCTAGACTTCAAAACGAATAGTGGTCTTGCAAAAATGAAAACTACCTAAAAATGTCTAAAATCGACTGGAAATCACGAAATAAGCATTTTCAAGTTTTGTTGCTTTTTCATGGTTATTTGCCAAATTTTGTGAGTTTGTGTTTTCTGTAAACGGTTGAGACTTCGATGAACGCTTTGATAAATATAATGTTTTCAACACACATCTAGCTTATATTAACCATCTAGACTTCAAAACGAATAGTGGTTTTGCAAAAATGAAAACTACCTAAAAGTGTCTAAAATCGACTGGAAATCACGAAATGAGCATTTTCAAGTTTTGTTGCTTTTTCATGGTTATTTGCCAAATTTTGTGAGTTTGTTTTCTGTAAACGGTTGAGACTTCGATGAACGCTTTGATAAATATAATGTTTTCAACACCCATCTAGCTTATATTAACCATCTAGATTTCAAAACGAATAGTGGTTTTCCAAAAATGAAAACTACCTAAAAGTGTCTAAAATCGACTGGAAATCACGAAATAAGCATTTTCAAGTTTTGTTGCATTTTCATGGTTATTTGCCATATTTTGTGAGTTTGTGTTTTCTGTAAACGGTTGAGACTTCGATGAACGCTTTGATAAATATAATGTTTTCAACACCCATCTAGCTTATATTAACCATCTAGACTTCAAAACGAATAGTGGTTTTGCAAAAATGAAAACTACCTAAAAGTGTCTAAAATCGACTGGAAATCACGAAATAAGCATTTTCAAGTTTTGTTGCTTTTTCATGGTTATTTGCCAAATTTTGTGAGTTTGTGTTTTCTGTAAACGGTTGAGACTTCGATGAACGCTTTGATAAATATAATGTTTTCAACACCCATCTAGCTTATATTAACCATCTAGACTTCAAAACGAATAGTGGTTTTGCAAAAATGAAAACTACCTAAAAGTGTCTAAAATCGACTGGAAATCACGAAATAAGATTTTTCAAGTTTTGTTGCTTTTTCATGGTTATTTGCCATATTTTGTGAGTTTGTGTTTTCTGTAAACGGTTGAGACTTCGATGAACGCTTTGATAAATATAATGTTTTCAACACCCATCTAGCTTATTTTAACCATCTAGACTTCAAAACGAATAGTGGTTTTGCAAAAATGAAAACTACCTAAAATTGTCTAAAATCGACTGGAAATCACGAAATAAGCATTTTCAAGTTTTGTTGCTTTTTCATGATTATTTGCCAAATTTTGTGAGTTTGTGTTTTCTGTAAACCGTTGAGACTTCGATGAACGCTTTGATAAATATAATGTTTTCAACACCCATCTAGCTTATATTAACCATCTAGACTTCAAAACGAATAGTGGTTTTGCAAAAATGAAAACTACCTAAAAGTGTCTAAAATCGACTGGAAATCACGAAATAAGATTTTTCAAGTTTTGTTGCTTTTTCATGGTTATTTGCCATATTTTGTGAGTTTGTGTTTTCTGTAAACGGTTGAGACTTCGATGAACGCTTTGATAAATATAATGTTTTCAACACCGATCTAGCTTATATTAACCATCTAGACTTCAAAACGAATAGTGGTTTTGCAAAAATGAAAACTACCTAAAAGTGTCTAAAATCGACTGGAAATCACGAAATAAGCATTTTCAAGTTTTGTTGCTTTTTCATGGTTATTTGCCAAATTTTGTGAGTTTGTGTTTTCTGTAAACCGTTGAGACTTCGATGAACGCTTTGATAAATATAATGTTTTCAACACCCATCTAGCTTATATTAACCATCTAGACTTCAAAACGAATAGTGGTTTTGCAAAAATGAAAACTACCTAAAATTGTCTAAAATCGACCGGAAATCACGAAATAAGCATTTTGAAGTTTTGTTGCTTTTTCATGGTTATTTGCCATATTTTGTGAGTTTGTGTTTTCTGTAAACGGTTGAGACTTCGATGAACGCTTTGATAAATATAATGTTTTCAACACCCATCTAGCTTATATTAACCATCTAGACTTCAAAACGAATAGTGGTCTTGCAAAAATGAAAACTACCTAAAAATGTCTAAAATCGACTGGAAATCACGAAATAAGCATTTTCAAGTTTTGTTGCTTTTTCATGGTTATTTGCCAAATTTTGTGAGTTTGTGTTTTCTGTAAACGGTTGAGACTTCGATGAACGCTTTGATAAATATAATGTTTTCAACACACATCTAGCTTATATTAACCATCTAGACTTCAAAACGAATAGTGGTTTTGCAAAAATGAAAACTACCTAAAAGTGTCTAAAATCGACTGGAAATCACGAAATGAGCATTTTCAAGTTTTGTTGCTTTTTCATGGTTATTTGCCAAATTTTGTGAGTTTGTTTTCAGTAAACGGTTGAGACTTCGATGAACGCTTTGATAAATATAATGTTTTCAACACCCATCTAGCTTATATTAACCATCTAGATTTCAAAACGAATAGTGGTTTTGCAAAAATGAAAACTACCTAAAAGTGTCTAAAATCGACTGGAAATCACGAAATAAGCATTTTCAAGTTTTGTTGCATTTTCATGGTTATTTGCCATATTTTGTGAGTTTGTGTTTTCTGTAAACGGTTGAGACTTCGATGAACGCTTTGATAAATATAATGTTTTCAACACCCATCTAGCTTATATTAACCATCTAGACTTCAAAACGAATAGTGGTTTTGCAAAAATGAAAACTACCTAAAATTGTCTAAAATCGACTGGAAATCACGAAATAAGCATTTTCAAGTTTTGTTGCTTTTTCATGGTTATTTGCCAAATTTTGTGAGTTTGTGTTTTCTGTAAACCGTTGAGACTTCGATGAACGCTTTGATAAATATAATGTTTTCAACACCCATCTAGCTTATATTAACCATCTAGACTTCAAAACGAATAGTGGTTTTGCAAAAATGAAAACTACCTAAAAGTGTCTAAAATCGACTGGAAATCACGAAATAAGATTTTTCAAGTTTTGTTGCTTTTTCATGGTTATTTGCCATATTTTGTGAGTTTGTGTTTTCTGTAAACGGTTGAGACTTCGATGAACGCTTTGATAAATATAATGTTTTCAACACCCATCTAGCTTATATTAACCATCTAGACTTCAAAACGAATAGTGGTTTTGCAAAAATGAAAACTACCTAAAATTGTCTAAAATCGACCGAAATCACGAATAAGCATTTTGAAGTTTTGTTGCTTTTTCATTGTTATTTGCCATATTTTGTGAGTTTGTGTTTTCTGTAAACGGTTGAGACTTCGATGAACGCTTTGATAAATATAATGTTTTCAACACCCATCTAGCTTATATTAACCATCTAGACTTCAAAACGAATAGTGGTCTTGCAAAAATGAAAACTACCTAAAAATGTCTAAAATCGACTGGAAATCACGAAATAAGCATTTTCAATTTTTGTTGCTTTTTCATGGTTATTTGCCAAATTTTGTGAGTTTGTGTTTTCTGTAAACGGTTGAGACTTCGATGAACGCTTTGATAAATATAATGTTTTCAACACCCATCTAGCTTATATTAACCATCTAGACTTCAAAACGAATAGTGGTTTTGCAAAAATGAAAACTACCTAAAAGTGTCTAAAATCGACTGGAAATCACGAAATAAGCATTTTCAAGTTTTGTTGCTTTTTCATGGTTATTTGCCAAATTTTGTGAGTTTGTGTTTTCTGTAAACGGTTGAGACTTCGATGAACGCTTTGATAAATATAATGTTTTCAACACCCATCTAGCTTATATTAACCATCTAGACTTCAAAACGAATAGTGGTTTTGCAAAAATGAAAACTACCTAAAATTGTCTAAAATCAACTGGAAATCACGAAATAAGCATTTTGAAGTTTTGTTGCTTTTTCATGGTTATTTGCCATATTTTGTGAGTTTGTGTTTTCTGTAAACGGTTGAGACTTCGATGAACGCTTTGATAAATATAATGTTTTCAACACCCATCTAGCTTATATTAACCATCTAGACTTCAAAACGAATAGTGGTTTTGCAAAAATGAAAACTACCTAAAATGTCTAAAATCGACTGGAAATCACGAAATAAGCATTTTCAAGTTTTGTTGCTTTTTCATGGTTATTTGCCATATTTTGTGAGTTTGTGTTTTCTGTAGACGGTTGAGACTTCGATGAACGCTTTGATAAATATAATGTTTTCAACACCCATCTAGCTTATATTAACCATCTAGACTTCAAAACGAATAGTGGTTGTGCAAAAATGAAAACTACCTAAAATTGTCTAAAATCGACTGGAAATCACGAAATAAGCATTTTCAAGTTTTGTTGCTTTTTCATGGTTATTTGCCATATTTTGTGAGTTTGTGTTTTCTGTAAACGGTTGAGACTTCGATGAACGCTTTGATAAATATAATGTTTTCAACACCCATCTAGCTTATATTAACCATCTAGACTTCAAAACGAATAGTGGTTTTGCAAAAATGAAAACTACCTAAAAGTGTCTAAAATCGACTGGAAATCACGAAATAAGATTTTTCAAGTTTTGTTGCTTTTTCATGGTTATTTGCCATATTTTGTGAGTTTGTGTTTTCTGTAAACGGTTGAGACTTCGATGAACGCTTTGATAAATATAATGTTTTCAACACCCATCTAGCTTATATTAACCATCTAGACTTCAAAACGAATAGTGGTTTTGCAAAAATGAAAACTACCTAAAATTGTCTAAAATCGACCGAAATCACGAATAAGCATTTTGAAGTTTTGTTGCTTTTTCATTGTTATTTGCCATATTTTGTGAGTTTGTGTTTTCTGTAAACGGTTGAGACTTCGATGAACGCTTTGATAAATATAATGTTTTCAACACCCATCTAGCTTATATTAACCATCTAGACTTCAAAACGAATAGTGGTTTTGCAAAAATGAAAACTACCTAAAATTGTCTAAAATCAACTGGAAATCACGAAATAAGCATTTTCAAGTTTTGTTGCTTTTTCATGGTTATTTGCCATATTTTGTGAGTTTGTGTTTTCTGTAAACGGTTGAGACTTCGATGAACGCTTTGATAAATATAATGTTTTCAACACCCATCTAGCTTATATTAACCATCTAGACTTCAAAACGAATAGTGGTTTTGCAAAAATGAAAACTACCTAAAATGTCTAAAATCGACTGGAAATCACGAAATAAGCATTTTCAAGTTTTGTTGCTTTTTCATGGTTATTTGCCATATTTTGTGAGTTTGTGTTTTCTGTAGACGGTTGAGACTTCGATGAACGCTTTGATAAATATAATGTTTTCAACACCCATCTAGCTTATATTAACCATCTAGACTTCAAAACGAATAGTGGTTGTGCAAAAATGAAAACTACCTAAAATTGTCTAAAATCGACTGGAAATCACGAAATAAGCATTTTCAAGTTTTGTTGCTTTTTCATGGTTATTTGCCATATTTTGTGAGTTTGTGTTTTCTGTAAACGGTTGAGACTTCGATGAACGCTTTGATAAATATAATGTTTTCAACACCCATCTAGCTTATATTAACCATCTAGACTTCAAAACGAATAGTGGTTTTGCAAAAATGAAAACTACCTAAAATGTCTAAAATCGACTGGAAATCACGAAATAAGCATTTTCAAGTTTTGTTGCTTTTTCATGGTTATTTGCCAAATTTTGTGAGTTTGTGTTTTCTGTAAACCGTTGAGACTTCGATGAACGCTTTGATAAATATAATGTTTTCAACACCCATCTAGCTTATATTAACCATCTAGACTTCAAAACGAATAGTGGTTTTGCAAAAATGAAAACTACCTAAAAGTGTCTAAAATCGACTGGAAATCACGAAATAAGCATTTTCAAGTTTTGTTGCTTTTTCATGGTTATTTGCCATATTTTGTGAGTTTGTGTTTTCTGTAAACCGTTGAGACTTCGATGAACGCTTTGATAAATATAATGTTTTCAACAACCATCTAGCTTATATTAACCATCTAGACTTCAAAACGAATAGAGGTTTTGCAAAAATGAAAACTACCTAAAAGTGTCTAAAATCGACTGGAAATCAGGAAATAAGCATTTTCAAGTTTTGTTGCTTTTTCATGGTTATTTGCCATATTTTGTGAGTTTGTGTTTTCTGTAAACCGTTGAGACTTCGATGAACGCTTTGATAAATATAATGTTTTCAACACCCATCTAGCTTATATTAACCATCTAGACTTCAAAACGAATAGTGGTTTTGCAAAAATGAAAACTACCTAAAAGTGTCTAAAATCGACTGGAAATCACGAAATAAGCATTTTCAAGTTTTGTTGCTTTTTCGTGGTTATTTGCCATATTTTGTGAGTTTGTGTTTTCTGTAAACCGTTGAGACTTCGATGAACGCTTTGATAAATATAATGTTTTCAACAACCATCTAGTTTATATTAACCATCTAGACTTCAAAACGAATAGTGGTTTTGCAAAAATGAAAACTACCTAAAAGTGTCTAAAATCGACTGGAAATCACGAAATAAGCATTTTCAAGTTTTGTTGCTTTTTCATGGTTATTTGCCAAATTTTGTGAGTTTGTGTTTTCTGTAAACCGTTGAGACTTCGATGAACGCTTTGATAAATATAATGTTTTCAACACCCATCTAGCTTATATTAACCATCTAGACTTCAAAACGAATAGAGGTTTTGCAAAAATGAAAACTACCTAAAAGTGTCTAAAATCGACTGGAATTCACGAAATAAGCATTTTCAAGTTTTGTTGCTTTTTCATGGTTATTTGCCAAATTTTGTGAGTTTGTGTTTTCTGTAAACGGTTGAGACTTCGATGAACGCTTTGATAAATATAATGTTTTCAACACCCATCTAGCTTATATTAACCATCTAGACTTCAAAACGAATAGTGGTTTTGCAAAAATGAAAACTACCTAAAAGTGTCTAAAACGACTGGAAATCACGAAATAAGCATTTTCAAGTTTTGTTGCTTTTTCATGGTTATTTGCCAAATTTTGTGAGTTTGTGTTTTCTGTAAACGGTTGAGACTTCGATGAACGCTTTGATAAATATAATGTTTTCAACACCCATCTAGCTTATATTAACCATCTAGACTTCAAAACGAATAGAGGTTTTGCAAAAATGAAAACTACCTAAAAGTGTCTAAAATCGACTGGAAATCACGAAATAAGCATTTTCAAGTTTTGTTGCTTTTTCATGGTTATTTGCCAAATTTTGTGAGTTTGTGTTTTCTGTAAACGGTTGAGACTTCGATGAACGCTTTGATAAATATAATGTTTTCAACACCCATCTAGCTTATATTAACCATCTAGACTTCAAAACGAATAGTGGTTTTGCAAAAATGAAAACTACCTAAAATTGTCTAAAATCAACTGGAAATCACGAAATAAGCATTTTGAAGTTTTGTTGCTTTTTCATGGTTATTTGCCATATTTTGTGAGTTTGTGTTTTCTGTAAACGGTTGAGACTTCGATGAACGCTTTGATAAATATAATGTTTTCAACACCCATCTAGCTTATATTAACCATCTAGACTTCAAAACGAATAGTGGTTTTGCAAAAATGAAAACTACATAAAATGTCTAAAATCGACTGGAAATCACGAAATAAGCATTTTCAAGTTTTGTTGATTTTTCATGGTTATTTGCCATATTTTGTGAGTTTGTGTTTTCTGTAGACGGTTGAGACTTCGATGAACGCTTTGATAAATATAATGTTTTCAACACCCATCTAGCTTATATTAACCATCTAGACTTCAAAACGAATAGTGGTTGTGCAAAAATGAAAACTACCTAAAATTGTCTAAAATCGACTGGAAATCACGAAATAAGCATTTTCAAGTTTTGTTGCTTTTTCATGGTTATTTGCCATATTTTGTGAGTTTGTGTTTTCTGTAAACCGTTGAGACTTCGATGAACGCTTTGATAAATATAATGTTTTCAACAACCATCTAGCTTATATTAACCATCTAGACTTCAAAACGAATAGAGGTTTTGCAAAAATGAAAACTACCTAAAAGTGTCTAAAATCGACTGGAAATCAGGAAATAAGCATTTTCAAGTTTTGTTGCTTTTTCATGGTTATTTGCCATATTTTGTGAGTTTGTGTTTTCTGTAAACCGTTGAGACTTCGATGAACGCTTTGATAAATATAATGTTTTCAACACCCATCTAGCTTATATTAACCATCTAGACTTCAAAACGAATAGTGGTTTTGCAAAAATGAAAACTACCTAAAAGTGTCTAAAATCGACTGGAAATCACGAAATAAGCATTTTCAAGTTTTGTTGCTTTTTCGTGGTTATTTGCCATATTTTGTGAGTTTGTGTTTTCTGTAAACCGTTGAGACTTCGATGAACGCTTTGATAAATATAATGTTTTCAACAACCATCTAGCTTATATTAACCATCTAGACTTCAAAACGAATAGTGGTTTTGCAAAAATGAAAACTACCTAAAAGTGTCTAAAATCGACTGGAAATCACGAAATAAGCATTTTCAAGTTTTGTTGCTTTTTCATGGTTATTTGCCAAATTTTGTGAGTTTGTGTTTTCTGTAAACCGTTGAGACTTCGATGAACGCTTTGATAAATATAATGTTTTCAACACCCATCTAGCTTATATTAACCATCTAGACTTCAAAACGAATAGAGGTTTTGCAAAAATGAAAACTACCTAAAAGTGTCTAAAATCGACTGGAATTCACGAAATAAGCATTTTCAAGTTTTGTTGCTTTTTCATGGTTATTTGCCAAATTTTGTGAGTTTGTGTTTTCTGTAAACGGTTGAGACTTCGATGAACGCTTTGATAAATATAATGTTTTCAACACCCATCTAGCTTATATTAACCATCTAGACTTCAAAACGAATAGTGGTTTTGCAAAAATGAAAACTACCTAAAAGTGTCTAAAACGACTGGAAATCACGAAATAAGCATTTTCAAGTTTTGTTGCTTTTTCATGGTTATTTGCCAAATTTTGTGAGTTTGTGTTTTCTGTAAACGGTTGAGACTTCGATGAACGCTTTGATAAATATAATGTTTTCAACACCCATCTAGCTTATATTAACCATCTAGACTTCAAAACGAATAGAGGTTTTGCAAAAATGAAAACTACCTAAAAGTGTCTAAAATCGACTGGAAATCACGAAATAAGCATTTTCAAGTTTTGTTGCTTTTTCATGGTTATTTGCCATATTTTGTGAGTTTGTGTTTTCTGTAAACGGTTGAGACTTCGATGAACGCTTTGATAAATATAATGTTTTCAACACCCATCTAGCTTATATTAACCATCTAGACTTCAAAACGAATAGTGGTTTTGCAAAAATGAAAACTACCTAAAATGTCTAAAATCGACTGGAAATCACGAAATAAGCATTTTCAAGTTTTGTTGCTTTTTCATGGTTATTTGCCATATTTTGTGAGTTTGTGTTTTCTGTAGACGGTTGAGACTTCGATGAACGCTTTGATAAATATAATGTTTTCAACACCCATCTAGCTTATATTAACCATCTAGACTTCAAAACGAATAGTGGTTGTGCAAAAATGAAAACTACCTAAAATTGTCTAAAATCGACTGGAAATCACGAAATAAGCATTTTCAAGTTTTGTTGCTTTTTCATGGTTATTTGCCATATTTTGTGAGTTTGTGTTTTCTGTAAACGGTTGAGACTTCGATGAACGCTTTGATAAATATAATGTTTTCAACACCCATCTAGCTTATATTAACCATCTAGACTTCAAAACGAATAGTGGTTTTGCAAAAATGAAAACTACCTAAAATGTCTAAAATCGACTGGAAATCACGAAATAAGCATTTTCAAGTTTTGTTGCTTTTTCATGGTTATTTGCCAAATTTTGTGAGTTTGTGTTTTCTGTAAACCGTTGAGACTTCGATGAACGCTTTGATAAATATAATGTTTTCAACACCCATCTAGCTTATATTAACCATCTAGACTTCAAAACGAATAGTGGTTTTGCAAAAATGAAAACTACCTAAAAGTGTCTAAAATCGACTGGAAATCACGAAATAAGCATTTTCAAGTTTTGTTGCTTTTTCATGGTTATTTGCCATATTTTGTGAGTTTGTGTTTTCTGTAAACCGTTGAGACTTCGATGAACGCTTTGATAAATATAATGTTTTCAACACCCATCTAGCTTATATTAACCATCTAGACTTCAAAACGAATAGTGGTTTTGCAAAAATGAAAACTACCTAAAAGTGTCTAAAATCGACTGGAAATCACGAAATAAGCATTTTCAAGTTTTGTTGCTTTTTCGTGGTTATTTGCCATATTTTGTGAGTTTGTGTTTTCTGTAAACCGTTGAGACTTCGATGAACGCTTTGATAAATATAATGTTTTCAACAACCATCTAGCTTATATTAACCATCTAGACTTCAAAACGAATAGTGGTTTTGCAAAAATGAAAACTACCTAAAAGTGTCTAAAATCGACTGGAAATCACGAAATAAGCATTTTCAAGTTTTGTTGCTTTTTCATGATTATTTGCCAAATTTTGTGAGTTTGTGTTTTCTGTAAACCGTTGAGACTTCGATGAACGCTTTGATAAATATAATGTTTTCAACACCCATCTAGCTTATATTAACCATCTAGACTTCAAAACGAATAGAGGTTTTGCAAAAATGAAAACTACCTAAAAGTGTCTAAAATCGACTGGAAATCACGAAATAAGATTTTTCAAGTTTTGTTACTTTTTCATGGTTATTTGACATATTTTGTGAGTTTGTGTTTTCTGTAAACCGTTGAGACTTCGATGAACACTTTGATAAATATAATGTTTTCAACTCCCATCTAGCTTATATTAACCATCTAGACTTCAAAACGAATAGTGGTTTTGCAAAAATGAAAACTACCTAAAAGTGTCTAAAATCGACTGGAATTCACGAAATAAGCATTTTCAAGTTTTGTTGCTTTTTCATGGTTATTTGCCAAATTTTGTGAGTTTGTGTTTTCTGTAAACGGTTGAGACTTCGATGAACGCTTTGATAAATATAATGTTTTCAACACCCATCTAGCTTATATTAACCATCTAGACTTCAAAACGAATAGTGGTTTTGCAAAAATGAAAACTACCTAAAAGTGTCTAAAACGACTGGAAATCACGAAATAAGCATTTTCAAGTTTTGTTGCTTTTTCATGGTTATTTGCCAAATTTTGTGAGTTTGTGTTTGCTGTAAACCGTTGAGACTTCGATTAACGCTTTGATAAATATAATGTCTTCAACACCCATCTAGCTTATATTAACCATCTAGACTTCAAAACGAATAGTGGTTTTGCAAAAATGAAAACTACCTAAAAGTGTCTAAAATCGACTGGAAATCACGAAATAAGCATTTTCAAGTTTTGTTGCTTTTTCATGGTTATTTGCCATATTTTGTGAGTTTGTGTTTTCTGTAAACCGTTGAGACTTCGATGAACGCTTTGATAAATATAATGTTTTCAACACCCATCTAGCTTATATTAACCATCTAGACTTCAAAACGAATAGTGGTTTTGCAAAAATGAAAACTACCTAAAAGTGTCTAAAATCGACTGGAAATCACGAAATAAGCATTTTCAAGTTTTGTTGCTTTTTCATGGTTATTTGCCAAATTTTGTGAGTTTGTGTTTTCTGTAAACCGTTGAGACTTCGATGAACGCTTTGATAAATATAATGTTTTCAACACCCATCTAGCTTATATTAACCATCTAGACTTCAAAACGAATAGTGGTTTTGCAAAAATGAAAACTACCTAAAATTGTCTAAAATCGACTGGAAATCACGAAATAAGCATTTTCAAGTTTTGTTGCTTTTTCATGGTTATTTGCCATATTTTGTGAGTTTGTGTTTTCTGTAAACCGTTGAGACTTCGATGAACGCTTTGATAAATATAATGTTTTCAACACCCATCTAGCTTATATTAACCATCTAGACTTCAAAACGAATAGTGGTTTTGCAAAAATGAAAACTACCTAAAAGTGTCTAAAATCGACTGGAAATCAGGAAATAAGCATTTTCAAGTTTTGTTGCTTTTTCATGGTTATTTGCCATATTTTGTGAGTTTGTGTTTTCTGTAAACCGTTGAGACTTCGATGAACGCTTTGATAAATATAATGTTTTCAACACCCATCTAGCTTATATTAACCATCTAGACTTCAAAACGAATAGTGGTTGTGCAAAAATGAAAACTACCTAAAATTGTCTAAAATCGACTGGAAATCACGAAATAAGCATTTTCAAGTTTTGTTGCTTTTTCATGGTTATTTGCCATATTTTGTGAGTTTGTGTTTTCTGTAAACCGTTGAGACTTCGATGAACGCTTTGATAAATATAATGTTTTCAACAACCATCTAGCTTATATTAACCATCTAGACTTCAAAACGAATAGAGGTTTTGCAAAAAT
Organism: Octopus bimaculoides; assembly: GCF_046866305.1. Taxonomy (NCBI): domain Eukaryota; kingdom Metazoa; phylum Mollusca; class Cephalopoda; order Octopoda; family Octopodidae; genus Octopus; species Octopus bimaculoides. The sequence goes on along the minus strand of NW_028315325.1, from coordinate 129,143 downwards.
GAAAACTACCTAAAAGTGTCTAAAATCGACTGGAAATCAGGAAATAAGCATTTTCAAGTTTTGTTGCTTTTTCATGGTTATTTGCCATATTTTGTGAGTTTGTGTTTTCTGTAAACCGTTGAGACTTCGATGAACGCTTTGATAAATATAATGTTTTCAACACCCATCTAGCTTATATTAACCATCTAGACTTCAAAACGAATAGTGGTTTTGCAAAAATGAAAACTACCTAAAAGTGTCTAAAATCGACTGGAAATCACGAAATAAGCATTTTCAAGTTTTGTTGCTTTTTCGTGGTTATTTGCCATATTTTGTGAGTTTGTGTTTTCTGTAAACCGTTGAGACTTCGATGAACGCTTTGATAAATATAATGTTTTCAACAACCATCTAGCTTATATTAACCATCTAGACTTCAAAACGAATAGTGGTTTTGCAAAAATGAAAACTACCTAAAAGTGTCTAAAATCGACTGGAAATCACGAAATAAGCATTTTCAAGTTTTGTTGCTTTTTCATGGTTATTTGCCAAATTTTGTGAGTTTGTGTTTTCTGTAAACCGTTGAGACTTCGATGAACGCTTTGATAAATATAATGTTTTCAACACCCATCTAGCTTATATTAACCATCTAGACTTCAAAACGAATAGAGGTTTTGCAAAAATGAAAACTACCTAAAAGTGTCTAAAATCGACTGGAATTCACGAAATAAGCATTTTCAAGTTTTGTTGCTTTTTCATGGTTATTTGCCAAATTTTGTGAGTTTGTGTTTTCTGTAAACGGTTGAGACTTCGATGAACGCTTTGATAAATATAATGTTTTCAACACCCATCTAGCTTATATTAACCATCTAGACTTCAAAACGAATAGTGGTTTTGCAAAAATGAAAACTACCTAAAAGTGTCTAAAACGACTGGAAATCACGAAATAAGCATTTTCAAGTTTTGTTGCTTTTTCATGGTTATTTGCCAAATTTTGTGAGTTTGTGTTTTCTGTAAACGGTTGAGACTTCGATGAACGCTTTGATAAATATAATGTTTTCAACACCCATCTAGCTTATATTAACCATCTAGACTTCAAAACGAATAGAGGTTTTGCAAAAATGAAAACTACCTAAAAGTGTCTAAAATCGACTGGAAATCACGAAATAAGCATTTTCAAGTTTTGTTGCTTTTTCATGGTTATTTGCCAAATTTTGTGAGTTTGTGTTTTCTGTAAACGGTTGAGACTTCGATGAACGCTTTGATAAATATAATGTTTTCAACACCCATCTAGCTTATATTAACCATCTAGACTTCAAAACGAATAGTGGTTTTGCAAAAATGAAAACTACCTAAAATTGTCTAAAATCAACTGGAAATCACGAAATAAGCATTTTGAAGTTTTGTTGCTTTTTCATGGTTATTTGCCATATTTTGTGAGTTTGTGTTTTCTGTAAACGGTTGAGACTTCGATGAACGCTTTGATAAATATAATGTTTTCAACACCCATCTAGCTTATATTAACCATCTAGACTTCAAAACGAATAGTGGTTTTGCAAAAATGAAAACTACCTAAAATGTCTAAAATCGACTGGAAATCACGAAATAAGCATTTTCAAGTTTTGTTGCTTTTTCATGGTTATTTGCCATATTTTGTGAGTTTGTGTTTTCTGTAGACGGTTGAGACTTCGATGAACGCTTTGATAAATATAATGTTTTCAACACCCATCTAGCTTATATTAACCATCTAGACTTCAAAACGAATAGTGGTTGTGCAAAAATGAAAACTACCTAAAATTGTCTAAAATCGACTGGAAATCACGAAATAAGCATTTTCAAGTTTTGTTGCTTTTTCATGGTTATTTGCCATATTTTGTGAGTTTGTGTTTTCTGTAAACGGTTGAGACTTCGATGAACGCTTTGATAAATATAATGTTTTCAACACCCATCTAGCTTATATTAACGATCTAGACTTCAAAACGAATAGTGGTTTTGCAAAAATGAAAACTACCTAAAATGTCTAAAATCGACTGGAAATCACGAAATAAGCATTTTCAAGTTTTGTTGCTTTTTCATGGTTATTTGCCAAATTTTGTGAGTTTGTGTTTTCTGTAAACCGTTGAGACTTCGATGAACGCTTTGATAAATATAATGTTTTCAACACCCATCTAGCTTATATTAACCATCTAGACTTCAAAACGAATAGTGGTTTTGCAAAAATGAAAACTACCTAAAAGTGTCTAAAATCGACTGGAAATCACGAAATAAGCATTTTCAAGTTTTGTTGCTTTTTCATGGTTATTTGCCATATTTTGTGAGTTTGTGTTTTCTGTAAACCGTTGAGACTTCGATGAACGCTTTGATAAATATAATGTTTTCAACAACCATCTAGCTTATATTAACCATCTAGACTTCAAAACGAATAGAGGTTTTGCAAAAATGAAAACTACCTAAAAGTGTCTAAAATCGACTGGAAATCAGGAAATAAGCATTTTCAAGTTTTGTTGCTTTTTCATGGTTATTTGCCAAATTTTGTGAGTTTGTGTTTTCTGTAAACCGTTGAGACTTCGATGAACGCTTTGATAAATATAATGTTTTCAACACCCATCTAGCTTATATTAACCATCTAGACTTCAAAACGAATAGAGGTTTTGCAAAAATGAAAACTACCTAAAAGTGTCTAAAATCGACTGGAATTCACGAAATAAGCATTTTCAAGTTTTGTTGCTTTTTCATGGTTATTTGCCAAATTTTGTGAGTTTGTGTTTTCTGTAAACGGTTGAGACTTCGATGAACGCTTTGATAAATATAATGTTTTCAACACCCATCTAGCTTATATTAACCATCTAGACTTCAAAACGAATAGTGGTTTTGCAAAAATGAAAACTACCTAAAAGTGTCTAAAACGACTGGAAATCACGAAATAAGCATTTTCAAGTTTTGTTGCTTTTTCATGGTTATTTGCCAAATTTTGTGAGTTTGTGTTTTCTGTAAACGGTTGAGACTTCGATGAACGCTTTGATAAATATAATGTTTTCAACACCCATCTAGCTTATATTAACCATCTAGACTTCAAAACGAATAGAGGTTTTGCAAAAATGAAAACTACCTAAAAGTGTCTAAAATCGACTGGAAATCACGAAATAAGCATTTTCAAGTTTTGTTGCTTTTTCATGGTTATTTGCCATATTTTGTGAGTTTGTGTTTTCTGTAAACCGTTGAGACTTCGATGAACGCTTTGATAAATATAATGTTTTCAACACCCATCTAGCTTATATTAACCATCTAGACTTCAAAACGAATAGTGGTTTTGCAAAAATGAAAACTACCTAAAAGTGTCTAAAATCGACTGGAAATCACGAAATAAGCATTTTCAAGTTTTGTTGCTTTTTCGTGGTTATTTGCCATATTTTGTGAGTTTGTGTTTTCTGTAAACCGTTGAGACTTCGATGAACGCTTTGATAAATATAATGTTTTCAACAACCATCTAGCTTATATTAACCATCTAGACTTCAAAACGAATAGTGGTTTTGCAAAAATGAAAACTACCTAAAAGTGTCTAAAATCGACTGGAAATCACGAAATAAGCATTTTCAAGTTTTGTTGCTTTTTCATGATTATTTGCCAAATTTTGTGAGTTTGTGTTTTCTGTAAACCGTTGAGACTTCGATGAACGCTTTGATAAATATAATGTTTTCAACACCCATCTAGCTTATATTAACCATCTAGACTTCAAAACGAATAGAGGTTTTGCAAAAATGAAAACTACCTAAAAGTGTCTAAAATCGACTGGAAATCACGAAATAAGATTTTTCAAGTTTTGTTACTTTTTCATGGTTATTTGACATATTTTGTGAGTTTGTGTTTTCTGTAAACCGTTGAGACTTCGATGAACACTTTGATAAATATAATGTTTTCAACTCCCATCTAGCTTATATTAACCATCTAGACTTCAAAACGAATAGTGGTTTTGCAAAAATGAAAACTACCTAAAAGTGTCTAAAATCGACTGGAATTCACGAAATAAGCATTTTCAAGTTTTGTTGCTTTTTCATGGTTATTTGCCAAATTTTGTGAGTTTGTGTTTTCTGTAAACGGTTGAGACTTCGATGAACGCTTTGATAAATATAATGTTTTCAACACCCATCTAGCTTATATTAACCATCTAGACTTCAAAACGAATAGTGGTTTTGCAAAAATGAAAACTACCTAAAAGTGTCTAAAACGACTGGAAATCACGAAATAAGCATTTTCAAGTTTTGTTGCTTTTTCATGGTTATTTGCCAAATTTTGTGAGTTTGTGTTTGCTGTAAACCGTTGAGACTTCGATTAACGCTTTGATAAATATAATGTCTTCAACACCCATCTAGCTTATATTAACCATCTAGACTTCAAAACGAATAGTGGTTTTGCAAAAATGAAAACTACCTAAAAGTGTCTAAAATCGACTGGAAATCACGAAATAAGCATTTTCAAGTTTTGTTGCTTTTTCATGGTTATTTGCCATATTTTGTGAGTTTGTGTTTTCTGTAAACCGTTGAGACTTCGATGAACGCTTTGATAAATATAATGTTTTCAACACCCATCTAGCTTATATTAACCATCTAGACTTCAAAACGAATAGTGGTTTTGCAAAAATGAAAACTACCTAAAAGTGTCTAAAATCGACTGGAAATCACGAAATAAGCATTTTCAAGTTTTGTTGCTTTTTCATGGTTATTTGCCAAATTTTGTGAGTTTGTGTTTTCTGTAAACCGTTGAGACTTCGATGAACGCTTTGATAAATATAATGTTTTCAACACCCATCTAGCTTATATTAACCATCTAGACTTCAAAACGAATAGTGGTTTTGCAAAAATGAAAACTACCTAAAATTGTCTAAAATCGACTGGAAATCACGAAATAAGCATTTTCAAGTTTTGTTGCTTTTTCATGGTTATTTGCCATATTTTGTGAGTTTGTGTTTTCTGTAAACCGTTGAGACTTCGATGAACGCTTTGATAAATATAATGTTTTCAACACCCATCTAGCTTATATTAACCATCTAGACTTCAAAACGAATAGTGGTTTTGCAAAAATGAAAACTACCTAAAAGTGTCTAAAATCGACTGGAAATCAGGAAATAAGCATTTTCAAGTTTTGTTGCTTTTTCATGGTTATTTGCCATATTTTGTGAGTTTGTGTTTTCTGTAAACCGTTGAGACTTCGATGAACGCTTTGATAAATATAATGTTTTCAACACCCATCTAGCTTATATTAACCATCTAGACTTCAAAACGAATAGTGGTTGTGCAAAAATGAAAACTACCTAAAATTGTCTAAAATCGACTGGAAATCACGAAATAAGCATTTTCAAGTTTTGTTGCTTTTTCATGGTTATTTGCCATATTTTGTGAGTTTGTGTTTTCTGTAAACCGTTGAGACTTCGATGAACGCTTTGATAAATATAATGTTTTCAACAACCATCTAGCTTATATTAACCATCTAGACTTCAAAACGAATAGAGGTTTTGCAAAAATGAAAACTACCTAAAAGTGTCTAAAATCGACTGGAAATCAGGAAATAAGCATTTTCAAGTTTTGTTGCTTTTTCATGGTTATTTGCCATATTTTGTGAGTTTGTGTTTTCTGTAAACCGTTGAGACTTCGATGAACGCTTTGATAAATATAATGTTTTCAACACCCATCTAGCTTATATTAACCATCTAGACTTCAAAACGAATAGTGGTTTTGCAAAAATGAAAACTACCTAAAAGTGTCTAAAATCGACTGGAAATCACGAAATAAGCATTTTCAAGTTTTGTTGCTTTTTCGTGGTTATTTGCCATATTTTGTGAGTTTGTGTTTTCTGTAAACCGTTGAGACTTCGATGAACGCTTTGATAAATATAATGTTTTCAACAACCATCTAGCTTATATTAACCATCTAGACTTCAAAACGAATAGTGGTTTTGCAAAAATGAAAACTACCTAAAAGTGTCTAAAATCGACTGGAAATCACGAAATAAGCATTTTCAAGTTTTGTTGCTTTTTCATGGTTATTTGCCAAATTTTGTGAGTTTGTGTTTTCTGTAAACCGTTGAGACTTCGATGAACGCTTTGATAAATATAATGTTTTCAACACCCATCTAGCTTATATTAACCATCTAGACTTCAAAACGAATAGAGGTTTTGCAAAAATGAAAACTACCTAAAAGTGTCTAAAATCGACTGGAATTCACGAAATAAGCATTTTCAAGTTTTGTTGCTTTTTCATGGTTATTTGCCAAATTTTGTGAGTTTGTGTTTTCTGTAAACGGTTGAGACTTCGATGAACGCTTTGATAAATATAATGTTTTCAACACCCATCTAGCTTATATTAACCATCTAGACTTCAAAACGAATAGTGGTTTTGCAAAAATGAAAACTACCTAAAAGTGTCTAAAACGACTGGAAATCACGAAATAAGCATTTTCAAGTTTTGTTGCTTTTTCATGGTTATTTGCCAAATTTTGTGAGTTTGTGTTTTCTGTAAACGGTTGAGACTTCGATGAACGCTTTGATAAATATAATGTTTTCAACACCCATCTAGCTTATATTAACCATCTAGACTTCAAAACGAATAGAGGTTTTGCAAAAATGAAAACTACCTAAAAGTGTCTAAAATCGACTGGAAATCACGAAATAAGCATTTTCAAGTTTTGTTGCTTTTTCATGGTTATTTGCCAAATTTTGTGAGTTTGTGTTTTCTGTAAACGGTTGAGACTTCGATGAACGCTTTGATAAATATAATGTTTTCAACACCCATCTAGCTTATATTAACCATCTAGACTTCAAAACGAATAGTGGTTTTGCAAAAATGAAAACTACCTAAAATTGTCTAAAATCAACTGGAAATCACGAAATAAGCATTTTGAAGTTTTGTTGCTTTTTCATGGTTATTTGCCATATTTTGTGAGTTTGTGTTTTCTGTAAACGGTTGAGACTTCGATGAACGCTTTGATAAATATAATGTTTTCAACACCCATCTAGCTTATATTAACCATCTAGACTTCAAAACGAATAGTGGTTTTGCAAAAATGAAAACTACCTAAAATGTCTAAAATCGACTGGAAATCACGAAATAAGCATTTTCAAGTTTTGTTGCTTTTTCATGGTTATTTGCCATATTTTGTGAGTTTGTGTTTTCTGTAGACGGTTGAGACTTCGATGAACGCTTTGATAAATATAATGTTTTCAACACCCATCTAGCTTATATTAACCATCTAGACTTCAAAACGAATAGTGGTTGTGCAAAAATGAAAACTACCTAAAATTGTCTAAAATCGACTGGAAATCACGAAATAAGCATTTTCAAGTTTTGTTGCTTTTTCATGGTTATTTGCCATATTTTGTGAGTTTGTGTTTTCTGTAAACGGTTGAGACTTCGATGAACGCTTTGATAAATATAATGTTTTCAACACCCATCTAGCTTATATTAACGATCTAGACTTCAAAACGAATAGTGGTTTTGCAAAAATGAAAACTACCTAAAATGTCTAAAATCGACTGGAAATCACGAAATAAGCATTTTCAAGTTTTGTTGCTTTTTCATGGTTATTTGCCAAATTTTGTGAGTTTGTGTTTTCTGTAAACCGTTGAGACTTCGATGAACGCTTTGATAAATATAATGTTTTCAACACCCATCTAGCTTATATTAACCATCTAGACTTCAAAACGAATAGTGGTTTTGCAAAAATGAAAACTACCTAAAAGTGTCTAAAATCGACTGGAAATCACGAAATAAGCATTTTCAAGTTTTGTTGCTTTTTCATGGTTATTTGCCATATTTTGTGAGTTTGTGTTTTCTGTAAACCGTTGAGACTTCGATGAACGCTTTGATAAATATAATGTTTTCAACAACCATCTAGCTTATATTAACCATCTAGACTTCAAAACGAATAGAGGTTTTGCAAAAATGAAAACTACCTAAAAGTGTCTAAAATCGACTGGAAATCAGGAAATAAGCATTTTCAAGTTTTGTTGCTTTTTCATGGTTATTTGCCAAATTTTGTGAGTTTGTGTTTTCTGTAAACCGTTGAGACTTCGATGAACGCTTTGATAAATATAATGTTTTCAACACCCATCTAGCTTATATTAACCATCTAGACTTCAAAACGAATAGAGGTTTTGCAAAAATGAAAACTACCTAAAAGTGTCTAAAATCGACTGGAATTCACGAAATAAGCATTTTCAAGTTTTGTTGCTTTTTCATGGTTATTTGCCAAATTTTGTGAGTTTGTGTTTTCTGTAAACGGTTGAGACTTCGATGAACGCTTTGATAAATATAATGTTTTCAACACCCATCTAGCTTATATTAACCATCTAGACTTCAAAACGAATAGTGGTTTTGCAAAAATGAAAACTACCTAAAAGTGTCTAAAACGACTGGAAATCACGAAATAAGCATTTTCAAGTTTTGTTGCTTTTTCATGGTTATTTGCCAAATTTTGTGAGTTTGTGTTTTCTGTAAACGGTTGAGACTTCGATGAACGCTTTGATAAATATAATGTTTTCAACACCCATCTAGCTTATATTAACCATCTAGACTTCAAAACGAATAGAGGTTTTGCAAAAATGAAAACTACCTAAAAGTGTCTAAAATCGACTGGAAATCACGAAATAAGCATTTTCAAGTTTTGTTGCTTTTTCATGGTTATTTGCCAAATTTTGTGAGTTTGTGTTTTCTGTAAACGGTTGAGACTTCGATGAACGCTTTGATAAATATAATGTTTTCAACACCCATCTAGCTTATATTAACCATCTAGACTTCAAAACGAATAGTGGTTTTGCAAAAATGAAAACTACCTAAAATTGTCTAAAATCAACTGGAAATCACGAAATAAGCATTTTGAAGTTTTGTTGCTTTTTCATGGTTATTTGCCATATTTTGTGAGTTTGTGTTTTCTGTAAACGGTTGAGACTTCGATGAACGCTTTGATAAATATAATGTTTTCAACACCCATCTAGCTTATATTAACCATCTAGACTTCAAAACGAATAGTGGTTTTGCAAAAATGAAAACTACCTAAAATGTCTAAAATCGACTGGAAATCACGAAATAAGCATTTTCAAGTTTTGTTGCTTTTTCATGGTTATTTGCCATATTTTGTGAGTTTGTGTTTTCTGTAGACGGTTGAGACTTCGATGAACGCTTTGATAAATATAATGTTTTCAACACCCATCTAGCTTATATTAACCATCTAGACTTCAAAACGAATAGTGGTTGTGCAAAAATGAAAACTACCTAAAATTGTCTAAAATCGACTGGAAATCACGAAATAAGCATTTTCAAGTTTTGTTGCTTTTTCATGGTTATTTGCCATATTTTGTGAGTTTGTGTTTTCTGTAAACGGTTGAGACTTCGATGAACGCTTTGATAAATATAATGTTTTCAACACCCATCTAGCTTATATTAACGATCTAGACTTCAAAACGAATAGTGGTTTTGCAAAAATGAAAACTACCTAAAATGTCTAAAATCGACTGGAAATCACGAAATAAGCATTTTCAAGTTTTGTTGCTTTTTCATGGTTATTTGCCAAATTTTGTGAGTTTGTGTTTTCTGTAAACCGTTGAGACTTCGATGAACGCTTTGATAAATATAATGTTTTCAACACCCATCTAGCTTATATTAACCATCTAGACTTCAAAACGAATAGTGGTTTTGCAAAAATGAAAACTACCTAAAAGTGTCTAAAATCGACTGGAAATCACGAAATAAGCATTTTCAAGTTTTGTTGCTTTTTCATGGTTATTTGCCATATTTTGTGAGTTTGTGTTTTCTGTAAACCGTTGAGACTTCGATGAACGCTTTGATAAATATAATGTTTTCAACAACCATCTAGCTTATATTAACCATCTAGACTTCAAAACGAATAGAGGTTTTGCAAAAATGAAAACTACCTAAAAGTGTCTAAAATCGACTGGAAATCAGGAAATAAGCATTTTCAAGTTTTGTTGCTTTTTCATGGTTATTTGCCATATTTTGTGAGTTTGTGTTTTCTGTAAACCGTTGAGACTTCGATGAACGCTTTGATAAATATAATGTTTTCAACACCCATCTAGCTTATATTAACCATCTAGACTTCAAAACGAATAGTGGTTTTGCAAAAATGAAAACTACCTAAAAGTGTCTAAAATCGACTGGAAATCACGAAATAAGCATTTTCAAGTTTTGTTGCTTTTTCGTGGTTATTTGCCATATTTTGTGAGTTTGTGTTTTCTGTAAACCGTTGAGACTTCGATGAACGCTTTGATAAATATAATGTTTTCAACAACCATCTAGCTTATATTAACCATCTAGACTTCAAAACGAATAGTGGTTTTGCAAAAATGAAAACTACCTAAAAGTGTCTAAAATCGACTGGAAATCACGAAATAAGCATTTTCAAGTTTTGTTGCTTTTTCATGATTATTTGCCAAATTTTGTGAGTTTGTGTTTTCTGTAAACCGTTGAGACTTCGATGAACGCTTTGATAAATATAATGTTTTCAACACCCATCTAGCTTATATTAACCATCTAGACTTCAAAACGAATAGAGGTTTTGCAAAAATGAAAACTACCTAAAAGTGTCTAAAATCGACTGGAAATCACGAAATAAGATTTTTCAAGTTTTGTTACTTTTTCATGGTTATTTGACATATTTTGTGAGTTTGTGTTTTCTGTAAACCGTTGAGACTTCGATGAACACTTTGATAAATATAATGTTTTCAACTCCCATCTAGCTTATATTAACCATCTAGACTTCAAAACGAATAGTGGTTTTGCAAAAATGAAAACTACCTAAAAGTGTCTAAAATCGACTGGAATTCACGAAATAAGCATTTTCAAGTTTTGTTGCTTTTTCATGGTTATTTGCCAAATTTTGTGAGTTTGTGTTTTCTGTAAACGGTTGAGACTTCGATGAACGCTTTGATAAATATAATGTTTTCAACACCCATCTAGCTTATATTAACCATCTAGACTTCAAAACGAATAGTGGTTTTGCAAAAATGAAAACTACCTAAAAGTGTCTAAAACGACTGGAAATCACGAAATAAGCATTTTCAAGTTTTGTTGCTTTTTCATGGTTATTTGCCAAATTTTGTGAGTTTGTGTTTGCTGTAAACCGTTGAGACTTCGATTAACGCTTTGATAAATATAATGTCTTCAACACCCATCTAGCTTATATTAACCATCTAGACTTCAAAACGAATAGTGGTTTTGCAAAAATGAAAACTACCTAAAAGTGTCTAAAATCGACTGGAAATCACGAAATAAGCATTTTCAAGTTTTGTTGCTTTTTCATGGTTATTTGCCAAATTTTGTGAGTTTGTGTTTTCTGTAAACCGTTGAGACTTCGATGAACGCTTTGATAAATATAATGTTTTCAACACCCATCTAGCTTATATTAACCATCTAGACTTCAAAACGAATAGTGGTTTTGCAAAAATGAAAACTACCTAAAATTGTCTAAAATCGACTGGAAATCACGAAATAAGCATTTTCAAGTTTTGTTGCTTTTTCATGGTTATTTGCCATATTTTGTGAGTTTGTGTTTTCTGTAAACCGTTGAGACTTCGATGAACGCTTTGATAAATATAATGTTTTCAACACCCATCTAGCTTATATTAACCATCTAGACTTCAAAACGAATAGTGGTTTTGCAAAAATGAAAACTACCTAAAAGTGTCTAAAATCGACTGGAAATCACGAAATAAGCATTTTCAAGTTTTGTTGCTTTTTCGTGGTTATTTGCCATATTTTGTGAGTTTGTGTTTTCTGTAAACCGTTGAGACTTCGATGAACGCTTTGATAAATATAATGTTTTCAACAACCATCTAGCTTATATTAACTATCTAGACTTCAAAACGAATAGTGGTTTTGCAAAAATGAAAACTACCTAAAAGTGTCTAAAATCGACTGGAAATCACGAAATAAGCATTTTCAAGTTTTGTTGCTTTTTCATGGTTATTTGCCAAATTTTGTGAGTTTGTGTTTTCTGTAAACCGTTGAGACTTCGATGAACGCTTTGATAAATATAATGTTTTCAACACCCATCTAGCTTATATTAACCATCTAGACTTCAAAACGAATAGAGGTTTTGCAAAAATGAAAACTACCTAAAAGTGTCTAAAATCGACTGGAAATCACGAAATAAGTATTTTCAAGTTTTGTTGCTTTTTCGTGGTTATTTGCCATATTTTGTGAGTTTGTGTTTTCTGTAAACCGTTGAGACTTCGATGAACGCTTTGATAAATATAATGTTTTCAACACCCATCTAGCTTATATTAACCATCTAGACTTCAAAACGAATAGAGGTTTTGCAAAAATGAAAACTACCTAAAAGTGTCTAAAATCGACTGGAAATCACGAAATAAGTATTTTCAAGTTTTGTTGCTTTTTCGTGGTTATTTGCCATATTTTGTGAGTTTGTGTTTTCTGTAAACCGTTGAGACTTCGATGAACGCTTTGATAAATATAATGTTTTCAACACCCATCTAGCTTATATTAACCATCTAGACTTCAAAACGAATAGAGGTTTTGCAAAAATGAAAACTACCTAAAAGTGTCTAAAATCGACTGGAAATCACGAAATAAGTATTTTCAAGTTTTGTTACTTTTTCATGGTTATTTGCCATATTTTGTGAGTTTGTGTTTTCTGTAAACCGTTGAGACTTCGATGAACACTTTGATAAATATAATGTTTTCAACTCCCATCTAGCTTATATTAACCATCTAGACTTCAAAACGAATAGTGGTTTTGCAAAAATGAAAACTACCTAAAAGTGTCTAAAACGACTGGAAATCACGAAATAAGCATTTTCAAGTTTTGTTGCTTTTTCATGGTTATTTGCCAAATTTTGTGAGTTTGTGTTTGCTGTAAACCGTTGAGACTTCGATTAACGCTTTGATAAATATAATGTCTTCAACACCCATCTAGCTTATATTAACCATCTAGACTTCAAAACGAATAGTGGTTTTGCAAAAATGAAAACTACCTAAAAGTGTCTAAAATCGACTGGAAATCACGAAATAAGCATTTTCAAGTTTTGTTGCTTTTTCATGGTTATTTGCCATATTTTGTGAGTTTGTGTTTTCTGTAAACCGTTGAGACTTCGATGAACGCTTTGATAAATATAATGTTTTCAACACCCATCTAGCTTATATTAACCATCTAGACTTCAAAACGAATAGTGGTTTTGCAAAAATGAAAACTACCTAAAAGTGTCTAAAATCGACTGGAAATCACGAAATAAGCATTTTCAAGTTTTGTTGCTTTTTCATGGTTATTTGCCAAATTTTGTGAGTTTGTGTTTTCTGTAAACGGTTGAGACTTCGATGAACGCTTTGATAAATATAATGTTTTCAACACCCATCTAGCTTATATTAACCATCTAGACTTCAAAACGAATAGTGGTTTTGCAAAAATGAAAACTACCTAAAATTGTCTAAAATCAACTGGAAATCACGAAATAAGCATTTTCAAGTTTTGTTGCTTTTTCATGGTTATTTGCCATATTTTGTGAGTTTGTGTTTTCTGTAAACGGTTGAGACTTCGATGAACGCTTTGATAAATATAATGTTTTCAACACCCATCTAGCTTATATTAACCATCTAGACTTCAAAACGAATAGTGGTTTTGCAAAAATGAAAACTACCTAAAATGTCTAAAATCGACTGGAAATCACGAAATAAGCATTTTCAAGTTTTGTTGCTTTTTCATGGTTATTTGCCATATTTTGTGAGTTTGTGTTTTCTGTAGACGGTTGAGACTTCGATGAACGCTTTGATAAATATAATGTTTTCAACACCCATCTAGCTTATATTAACCATCTAGACTTCAAAACGAATAGTGGTTGTGCAAAAATGAAAACTACCTAAAATTGTCTAAAATCGACTGGAAATCACGAAATAAGCATTTTCAAGTTTTGTTGCTTTTTCATGGTTATTTGCCATATTTTGTGAGTTTGTGTTTTCTGTAAACGGTTGAGACTTCGATGAACGCTTTGATAAATATAATGTTTTCAACACCCATCTAGCTTATATTAACCATCTAGACTTCAAAACGAATAGTGGTTTTGCAAAAATGAAAACTACCTAAAAGTGTCTAAAATCGACTGGAAATCACGAAATAAGCATTTTCAAGTTTTGTTGCTTTTTCATGGTTATTTGCCATATTTTGTGAGTTTGTGTTTTCTGTAAACCGTTGAGACTTCGATGAACGCTTTGATAAATATAATGTTTTCAACAACCATCTAGCTTATATTAACCATCTAGACTTCAAAACGAATAGAGGTTTTGCAAAAATGAAAACTACCTAAAAGTGTCTAAAATCGACTGGAAATCAGGAAATAAGCATTTTCAAGTTTTGTTGCTTTTTCATGGTTATTTGCCATATTTTGTGAGTTTGTGTTTTCTGTAAACCGTTGAGACTTCGATGAACGCTTTGATAAATATAATGTTTTCAACACCCATCTAGCTTATATTAACCATCTAGACTTCAAAACGAATAGTGGTTTTGCAAAAATGAAAACTACCTAAAAGTGTCTAAAATCGACTGGAAATCACGAAATAAGCATTTTCAAGTTTTGTTGCTTTTTCGTGGTTATTTGCCATATTTTGTGAGTTTGTGTTTTCTGTAAACCGTTGAGACTTCGATGAACGCTTTGATAAATATAATGTTTTCAACAACCATCTAGTTTATATTAACCATCTAGACTTCAAAACGAATAGTGGTTTTGCAAAAATGAAAACTACCTAAAAGTGTCTAAAATCGACTGGAAATCACGAAATAAGCATTTTCAAGTTTTGTTGCTTTTTCATGGTTATTTGCCAAATTTTGTGAGTTTGTGTTTTCTGTAAACCGTTGAGACTTCGATGAACGCTTTGATAAATATAATGTTTTCAACACCCATCTAGCTTATATTAACCATCTAGACTTCAAAACGAATAGAGGTTTTGCAAAAATGAAAACTACTTAAAAGTGTCTAAAATCGACTGGAATTCACGAAATAAGCATTTTCAAGTTTTGTTGCTTTTTCATGGTTATTTGCCAAATTTTGTGAGTTTGTGTTTTCTGTAAACGGTTGAGACTTCGATGAACGCTTTGATAAATATAATGTTTTCAACACCCATCTAGCTTATATTAACCATCTAGACTTCAAAACGAATAGTGGTTTTGCAAAAATGAAAACTACCTAAAAGTGTCTAAAACGACTGGAAATCACGAAATAAGCATTTTCAAGTTTTGTTGCTTTTTCATGGTTATTTGCCAAATTTTGTGAGTTTGTGTTTTCTGTAAACGGTTGAGACTTCGATGAACGCTTTGATAAATATAATGTTTTCAACACCCATCTAGCTTATATTAACCATCTAGACTTCAAAACGAATAGAGGTTTTGCAAAAATGAAAACTACCTAAAAGTGTCTAAAATCGACTGGAAATCACGAAATAAGCATTTTCAAGTTTTGTTGCTTTTTCATGGTTATTTGCCAAATTTTGTGAGTTTGTGTTTTCTGTAAACGGTTGAGACTTCGATGAACGCTTTGATAAATATAATGTTTTCAACACCCATCTAGCTTATATTAACCATCTAGACTTCAAAACGAATAGTGGTTTTGCAAAAATGAAAACTACCTAAAATTGTCTAAAATCAACTGGAAATCACGAAATAAGCATTTTGAAGTTTTGTTGCTTTTTCATGGTTATTTGCCATATTTTGTGAGTTTGTGTTTTCTGTAAACGGTTGAGACTTCGATGAACGCTTTGATAAATATAATGTTTTCAACACCCATCTAGCTTATATTAACCATCTAGACTTCAAAACGAATAGTGGTTTTGCAAAAATGAAAACTACATAAAATGTCTAAAATCGACTGGAAATCACGAAATAAGCATTTTCAAGTTTTGTTGATTTTTCATGGTTATTTGCCATATTTTGTGAGTTTGTGTTTTCTGTAGACGGTTGAGACTTCGATGAACGCTTTGATAAATATAATGTTTTCAACACCCATCTAGCTTATATTAACCATCTAGACTTCAAAACGAATAGTGGTTGTGCAAAAATGAAAACTACCTAAAATTGTCTAAAATCGACTGGAAATCACGAAATAAGCATTTTCAAGTTTTGTTGCTTTTTCATGGTTATTTGCCATATTTTGTGAGTTTGTGTTTTCTGTAAACCGTTGAGACTTCGATGAACGCTTTGATAAATATAATGTTTTCAACAACCATCTAGCTTATATTAACCATCTAGACTTCAAAACGAATAGAGGTTTTGCAAAAATGAAAACTACCTAAAAGTGTCTAAAATCGACTGGAAATCAGGAAATAAGCATTTTCAAGTTTTGTTGCTTTTTCATGGTTATTTGCCATATTTTGTGAGTTTGTGTTTTCTGTAAACCGTTGAGACTTCGATGAACGCTTTGATAAATATAATGTTTTCAACACCCATCTAGCTTATATTAACCATCTAGACTTCAAAACGAATAGTGGTTTTGCAAAAATGAAAACTACCTAAAAGTGTCTAAAATCGACTGGAAATCACGAAATAAGCATTTTCAAGTTTTGTTGCTTTTTCGTGGTTATTTGCCATATTTTGTGAGTTTGTGTTTTCTGTAAACCGTTGAGACTTCGATGAACGCTTTGATAAATATAATGTTTTCAACAACCATCTAGCTTATATTAACCATCTAGACTTCAAAACGAATAGTGGTTTTGCAAAAATGAAAACTACCTAAAAGTGTCTAAAATCGACTGGAAATCACGAAATAAGCATTTTCAAGTTTTGTTGCTTTTTCATGGTTATTTGCCAAATTTTGTGAGTTTGTGTTTTCTGTAAACCGTTGAGACTTCGATGAACGCTTTGATAAATATAATGTTTTCAACACCCATCTAGCTTATATTAACCATCTAGACTTCAAAACGAATAGAGGTTTTGCAAAAATGAAAACTACCTAAAAGTGTCTAAAATCGACTGGAATTCACGAAATAAGCATTTTCAAGTTTTGTTGCTTTTTCATGGTTATTTGCCAAATTTTGTGAGTTTGTGTTTTCTGTAAACGGTTGAGACTTCGATGAACGCTTTGATAAATATAATGTTTTCAACACCCATCTAGCTTATATTAACCATCTAGACTTCAAAACGAATAGTGGTTTTGCAAAAATGAAAACTACCTAAAAGTGTCTAAAACGACTGGAAATCACGAAATAAGCATTTTCAAGTTTTGTTGCTTTTTCATGGTTATTTGCCAAATTTTGTGAGTTTGTGTTTTCTGTAAACGGTTGAGACTTCGATGAACGCTTTGATAAATATAATGTTTTCAACACCCATCTAGCTTATATTAACCATCTAGACTTCAAAACGAATAGAGGTTTTGCAAAAATGAAAACTACCTAAAAGTGTCTAAAATCGACTGGAAATCACGAAATAAGCATTTTCAAGTTTTGTTGCTTTTTCATGGTTATTTGCCAAATTTTGTGAGTTTGTGTTTTCTGTAAACGGTTGAGACTTCGATGAACGCTTTGATAAATATAATGTTTTCAACACCCATCTAGCTTATATTAACCATCTAGACTTCAAAACGAATAGTGGTTTTGCAAAAATGAAAACTACCTAAAATTGTCTAAAATCAACTGGAAATCACGAAATAAGCATTTTGAAGTTTTGTTGCTTTTTCATGGTTATTTGCCATATTTTGTGAGTTTGTGTTTTCTGTAAACGGTTGAGACTTCGATGAACGCTTTGATAAATATAATGTTTTCAACACCCATCTAGCTTATATTAACCATCTAGACTTCAAAACGAATAGTGGTTTTGCAAAAATGAAAACTACCTAAAATGTCTAAAATCGACTGGAAATCACGAAATAAGCATTTTCAAGTTTTGTTGCTTTTTCATGGTTATTTGCCATATTTTGTGAGTTTGTGTTTTCTGTAGACGGTTGAGACTTCGATGAACGCTTTGATAAATATAATGTTTTCAACACCCATCTAGCTTATATTAACCATCTAGACTTCAAAACGAATAGTGGTTGTGCAAAAATGAAAACTACCTAAAATTGTCTAAAATCGACTGGAAATCACGAAATAAGCATTTTCAAGTTTTGTTGCTTTTTCATGGTTATTTGCCATATTTTGTGAGTTTGTGTTTTCTGTAAACGGTTGAGACTTCGATGAACGCTTTGATAAATATAATGTTTTCAACACCCATCTAGCTTATATTAACCATCTAGACTTCAAAACGAATAGTGGTTTTGCAAAAATGAAAACTACCTAAAATGTCTAAAATCGACTGGAAATCACGAAATAAGCATTTTCAAGTTTTGTTGCTTTTTCATGGTTATTTGCCAAATTTTGTGAGTTTGTGTTTTCTGTAAACCGTTGAGACTTCGATGAACGCTTTGATAAATATAATGTTTTCAACACCCATCTAGCTTATATTAACCATCTAGACTTCAAAACGAATAGTGGTTTTGCAAAAATGAAAACTACCTAAAAGTGTCTAAAATCGACTGGAAATCACGAAATAAGCATTTTCAAGTTTTGTTGCTTTTTCATGGTTATTTGCCATATTTTGTGAGTTTGTGTTTTCTGTAAACCGTTGAGACTTCGATGAACGCTTTGATAAATATAATGTTTTCAACACCCATCTAGCTTATATTAACCATCTAGACTTCAAAACGAATAGTGGTTTTGCAAAAATGAAAACTACCTAAAAGTGTCTAAAATCGACTGGAAATCACGAAATAAGCATTTTCAAGTTTTGTTGCTTTTTCGTGGTTATTTGCCATATTTTGTGAGTTTGTGTTTTCTGTAAACCGTTGAGACTTCGATGAACGCTTTGATAAATATAATGTTTTCAACAACCATCTAGCTTATATTAACCATCTAGACTTCAAAACGAATAGTGGTTTTGCAAAAATGAAAACTACCTAAAAGTGTCTAAAATCGACTGGAAATCACGAAATAAGCATTTTCAAGTTTTGTTGCTTTTTCATGATTATTTGCCAAATTTTGTGAGTTTGTGTTTTCTGTAAACCGTTGAGACTTCGATGAACGCTTTGATAAATATAATGTTTTCAACACCCATCTAGCTTATATTAACCATCTAGACTTCAAAACGAATAGAGGTTTTGCAAAAATGAAAACTACCTAAAAGTGTCTAAAATCGACTGGAAATCACGAAATAAGATTTTTCAAGTTTTGTTACTTTTTCATGGTTATTTGACATATTTTGTGAGTTTGTGTTTTCTGTAAACCGTTGAGACTTCGATGAACACTTTGATAAATATAATGTTTTCAACTCCCATCTAGCTTATATTAACCATCTAGACTTCAAAACGAATAGTGGTTTTGCAAAAATGAAAACTACCTAAAAGTGTCTAAAATCGACTGGAATTCACGAAATAAGCATTTTCAAGTTTTGTTGCTTTTTCATGGTTATTTGCCAAATTTTGTGAGTTTGTGTTTTCTGTAAACGGTTGAGACTTCGATGAACGCTTTGATAAATATAATGTTTTCAACACCCATCTAGCTTATATTAACCATCTAGACTTCAAAACGAATAGAGGTTTTGCAAAAATGAAAACTACCTAAAAGTGTCTAAAATCGACTGGAAATCAGGAAATAAGCATTTTCAAGTTTTGTTGCTTTTTCATGGTTATTTGCCATATTTTGTGAGTTTGTGTTTTCTGTAAACCGTTGAGACTTCGATGAACGCTTTGATAAATATAATGTTTTCAACACCCATCTAGCTTATATTAACCATCTAGACTTCAAAACGAATAGTGGTTTTGCAAAAATGAAAACTACCTAAAAGTGTCTAAAATCGACTGGAAATCACGAAATAAGCATTTTCAAGTTTTGTTGCTTTTTCGTGGTTATTTGCCATATTTTGTGAGTTTGTGTTTTCTGTAAACCGTTGAGACTTCGATGAACGCTTTGATAAATATAATGTTTTCAACAACCATCTAGCTTATATTAACCATCTAGACTTCAAAACGAATAGTGGTTTTGCAAAAATGAAAACTACCTAAAAGTGTCTAAAATCGACTGGAAATCACGAAATAAGCATTTTCAAGTTTTGTTGCTTTTTCATGGTTATTTGCCAAATTTTGTGAGTTTGTGTTTTCTGTAAACCGTTGAGACTTCGATGAACGCTTTGATAAATATAATGTTTTCAACACCCATCTAGCTTATATTAACCATCTAGACTTCAAAACGAATAGAGGTTTTGCAAAAATGAAAACTACCTAAAAGTGTCTAAAATCGACTGGAATTCACGAAATAAGCATTTTCAAGTTTTGTTGCTTTTTCATGGTTATTTGCCAAATTTTGTGAGTTTGTGTTTTCTGTAAACGGTTGAGACTTCGATGAACGCTTTGATAAATATAATGTTTTCAACACCCATCTAGCTTATATTAACCATCTAGACTTCAAAACGAATAGTGGTTTTGCAAAAATGAAAACTACCTAAAAGTGTCTAAAACGACTGGAAATCACGAAATAAGCATTTTCAAGTTTTGTTGCTTTTTCATGGTTATTTGCCAAATTTTGTGAGTTTGTGTTTTCTGTAAACGGTTGAGACTTCGATGAACGCTTTGATAAATATAATGTTTTCAACACCCATCTAGCTTATATTAACCATCTAGACTTCAAAACGAATAGAGGTTTTGCAAAAATGAAAACTACCTAAAAGTGTCTAAAATCGACTGGAAATCACGAAATAAGCATTTTCAAGTTTTGTTGCTTTTTCATGGTTATTTGCCAAATTTTGTGAGTTTGTGTTTTCTGTAAACGGTTGAGACTTCGATGAACGCTTTGATAAATATAATGTTTTCAACACCCATCTAGCTTATATTAACCATCTAGACTTCAAAACGAATAGTGGTTTTGCAAAAATGAAAACTACCTAAAATTGTCTAAAATCAACTGGAAATCACGAAATAAGCATTTTGAAGTTTTGTTGCTTTTTCATGGTTATTTGCCATATTTTGTGAGTTTGTGTTTTCTGTAAACGGTTGAGACTTCGATGAACGCTTTGATAAATATAATGTTTTCAACACCCATCTAGCTTATATTAACCATCTAGACTTCAAAACGAATAGTGGTTTTGCAAAAATGAAAACTACCTAAAATGTCTAAAATCGACTGGAAATCACGAAATAAGCATTTTCAAGTTTTGTTGCTTTTTCATGGTTATTTGCCATATTTTGTGAGTTTGTGTTTTCTGTAGACGGTTGAGACTTCGATGAACGCTTTGATAAATATAATGTTTTCAACACCCATCTAGCTTATATTAACCATCTAGACTTCAAAACGAATAGTGGTTGTGCAAAAATGAAAACTACCTAAAATTGTCTAAAATCGACTGGAAATCACGAAATAAGCATTTTCAAGTTTTGTTGCTTTTTCATGGTTATTTGCCATATTTTGTGAGTTTGTGTTTTCTGTAAACGGTTGAGACTTCGATGAACGCTTTGATAAATATAATGTTTTCAACACCCATCTAGCTTATATTAACCATCTAGACTTCAAAACGAATAGTGGTTTTGCAAAAATGAAAACTACCTAAAATGTCTAAAATCGACTGGAAATCACGAAATAAGCATTTTCAAGTTTTGTTGCTTTTTCATGGTTATTTGCCAAATTTTGTGAGTTTGTGTTTTCTGTAAACCGTTCAGACTTCGATGAACGCTTTGATAAATATAATGTTTTCAACACCCATCTAGCTTATATTAACCATCTAGACTTCAAAACGAATAGTGGTTTTGCAAAAATGAAAACTACCTAAAAGTGTCTAAAATCGACTGGAAATCACGAAATAAGCATTTTCAAGTTTTGTTGCTTTTTCATGGTTATTTGCCATATTTTGTGAGTTTGTGTTTTCTGTAAACCGTTGAGACTTCGATGAACGCTTTGATAAATATAATGTTTTCAACACCCATCTAGCTTATATTAACCATCTAGACTTCAAAACGAATAGTGGTTTTGCAAAAATGAAAACTACCTAAAAGTGTCTAAAATCGACTGGAAATCACGAAATAAGCATTTTCAAGTTTTGTTGCTTTTTCGTGGTTATTTGCCATATTTTGTGAGTTTGTGTTTTCTGTAAACCGTTGAGACTTCGATGAACGCTTTGATAAATATAATGTTTTCAACAACCATCTAGCTTATATTAACCATCTAGACTTCAAAACGAATAGTGGTTTTGCAAAAATGAAAACTACCTAAAAGTGTCTAAAATCGACTGGAAATCACGAAATAAGCATTTTCAAGTTTTGTTGCTTTTTCATGATTATTTGCCAAATTTTGTGAGTTTGTGTTTTCTGTAAACCGTTGAGACTTCGATGAACGCTTTGATAAATATAATGTTTTCAACACCCATCTAGCTTATATTAACCATCTAGACTTCAAAACGAATAGAGGTTTTGCAAAAATGAAAACTACCTAAAAGTGTCTAAAATCGACTGGAAATCACGAAATAAGATTTTTCAAGTTTTGTTACTTTTTCATGGTTATTTGACATATTTTGTGAGTTTGTGTTTTCTGTAAACCGTTGAGACTTCGATGAACACTTTGATAAATATAATGTTTTCAACTCCCATCTAGCTTATATTAACCATCTAGACTTCAAAACGAATAGTGGTTTTGCAAAAATGAAAACTACCTAAAAGTGTCTAAAATCGACTGGAATTCACGAAATAAGCATTTTCAAGTTTTGTTGCTTTTTCATGGTTATTTGCCAAATTTTGTGAGTTTGTGTTTTCTGTAAACGGTTGAGACTTCGATGAACGCTTTGATAAATATAATGTTTTCAACACCCATCTAGCTTATATTAACCATCTAGACTTCAAAACGAATAGTGGTTTTGCAAAAATGAAAACTACCTAAAAGTGTCTAAAACGACTGGAAATCACGAAATAAGCATTTTCAAGTTTTGTTGCTTTTTCATGGTTATTTGCCAAATTTTGTGAGTTTGTGTTTGCTGTAAACCGTTGAGACTTCGATTAACGCTTTGATAAATATAATGTCTTCAACACCCATCTAGCTTATATTAACCATCTAGACTTCAAAACGAATAGTGGTTTTGCAAAAATGAAAACTACCTAAAAGTGTCTAAAATCGACTGGAAATCACGAAATAAGCATTTTCAAGTTTTGTTGCTTTTTCATGGTTATTTGCCATATTTTGTGAGTTTGTGTTTTCTGTAAACCGTTGAGACTTCGATGAACGCTTTGATAAATATAATGTTTTCAACACCCATCTAGCTTATATTAACCATCTAGACTTCAAAACGAATAGTGGTTTTGCAAAAATGAAAACTACCTAAAAGTGTCTAAAATCGACTGGAAATCACGAAATAAGCATTTTCAAGTTTTGTTGCTTTTTCATGGTTATTTGCCAAATTTTGTGAGTTTGTGTTTTCTGTAAACCGTTGAGACTTCGATGAAAGCTTTGATAAATATAATGTTTTCAACACCCATCTAGCTTATATTAACCATCTAGACTTCAAAACGAATAGTGGTTTTGCAAAAATGAAAACTACCTAAAATTGTCTAAAATCGACTGGAAATCACGAAATAAGCATTTTCAAGTTTTGTTGCTTTTTCATGGTTATTTGCCATATTTTGTGAGTTTGTGTTTTCTGTAAACCGTTGAGACTTCGATGAACGCTTTGATAAATATAATGTTTTCAACACCCATCTAGCTTATATTAACCATCTAGACTTCAAAACGAATAGTGGTTTTGCAAAAATGAAAACTACCTAAAAGTGTCTAAAATCGACTGGAAATCAGGAAATAAGCATTTTCAAGTTTTGTTGCTTTTTCATGGTTATTTGCCATATTTTGTGAGTTTGTGTTTTCTGTAAACCGTTGAGACTTCGATGAACGCTTTGATAAATATAATGTTTTCAACACCCATCTAGCTTATATTAACCATCTAGACTTCAAAACGAATAGTGGTTGTGCAAAAATGAAAACTACCTAAAATTGTCTAAAATCGACTGGAAATCACGAAATAAGCATTTTCAAGTTTTGTTGCTTTTTCATGGTTATTTGCCATATTTTGTGAGTTTGTGTTTTCTGTAAACCGTTGAGACTTCGATGAACGCTTTGATAAATATAATGTTTTCAACAACCATCTAGCTTATATTAACCATCTAGACTTCAAAACGAATAGAGGTTTTGCAAAAATGAAAACTACCTAAAAGTGTCTAAAATCGACTGGAAATCAGGAAATAAGCATTTTCAAGTTTTGTTGCTTTTTCATGGTTATTTGCCATATTTTGTGAGTTTGTGTTTTCTGTAAACCGTTGAGACTTCGATGAACGCTTTGATAAATATAATGTTTTCAACACCCATCTAGCTTATATTAACCATCTAGACTTCAAAACGAATAGTGGTTTTGCAAAAATGAAAACTACCTAAAAGTGTCTAAAATCGACTGGAAATCACGAAATAAGCATTTTCAAGTTTTGTTGCTTTTTCGTGGTTATTTGCCATATTTTGTGAGTTTGTGTTTTCTGTAAACCGTTGAGACTTCGATGAACGCTTTGATAAATATAATGTTTTCAACAACCATCTAGCTTATATTAACCATCTAGACTTCAAAACGAATAGTGGTTTTGCAAAAATGAAAACTACCTAAAAGTGTCTAAAATCGACTGGAAATCACGAAATAAGCATTTTCAAGTTTTGTTGCTTTTTCATGGTTATTTGCCAAATTTTGTGAGTTTGTGTTTTCTGTAAACCGTTGAGACTTCGATGAACGCTTTGATAAATATAATGTTTTCAACACCCATCTAGCTTATATTAACCATCTAGACTTCAAAACGAATAGAGGTTTTGCAAAAATGAAAACTACCTAAAAGTGTCTAAAATCGACTGGAATTCACGAAATAAGCATTTTCAAGTTTTGTTGCTTTTTCATGGTTATTTGCCAAATTTTGTGAGTTTGTGTTTTCTGTAAACGGTTGAGACTTCGATGAACGCTTTGATAAATATAATGTTTTCAACACCCATCTAGCTTATATTAACCATCTAGACTTCAAAACGAATAGTGGTTTTGCAAAAATGAAAACTACCTAAAAGTGTCTAAAACGACTGGAAATCACGAAATAAGCATTTTCAAGTTTTGTTGCTTTTTCATGGTTATTTGCCAAATTTTGTGAGTTTGTGTTTTCTGTAAACGGTTGAGACTTCGATGAACGCTTTGATAAATATAATGTTTTCAACACCCATCTAGCTTATATTAACCATCTAGACTTCAAAACGAATAGAGGTTTTGCAAAAATGAAAACTACCTAAAAGTGTCTAAAATCGACTGGAAATCACGAAATAAGCATTTTCAAGTTTTGTTGCTTTTTCATGGTTATTTGCCAAATTTTGTGAGTTTGTGTTTTCTGTAAACGGTTGAGACTTCGATGAACGCTTTGATAAATATAATGTTTTCAACACCCATCTAGCTTATATTAACCATCTAGACTTCAAAACGAATAGTGGTTTTGCAAAAATGAAAACTACCTAAAATTGTCTAAAATCAACTGGAAATCACGAAATAAGCATTTTGAAGTTTTGTTGCTTTTTCATGGTTATTTGCCATATTTTGTGAGTTTGTGTTTTCTGTAAACGGTTGAGACTTCGATGAACGCTTTGATAAATATAATGTTTTCAACACCCATCTAGCTTATATTAACCATCTAGACTTCAAAACGAATAGTGGTTTTGCAAAAATGAAAACTACCTAAAATGTCTAAAATCGACTGGAAATCACGAAATAAGCATTTTCAAGTTTTGTTGCTTTTTCATGGTTATTTGCCATATTTTGTGAGTTTGTGTTTTCTGTAGACGGTTGAGACTTCGATGAACGCTTTGATAAATATAATGTTTTCAACACCCATCTAGCTTATATTAACCATCTAGACTTCAAAACGAATAGTGGTTGTGCAAAAATGAAAACTACCTAAAATTGTCTAAAATCGACTGGAAATCACGAAATAAGCATTTTCAAGTTTTGTTGCTTTTTCATGGTTATTTGCCATATTTTGTGAGTTTGTGTTTTCTGTAAACGGTTGAGACTTCGATGAACGCTTTGATAAATATAATGTTTTCAACACCCATCTAGCTTATATTAACCATCTAGACTTCAAAACGAATAGTGGTTTTGCAAAAATGAAAACTACCTAAAATGTCTAAAATCGACTGGAAATCACGAAATAAGCATTTTCAAGTTTTGTTGCTTTTTCATGGTTATTTGCCAAATTTTGTGAGTTTGTGTTTTCTGTAAACCGTTGAGACTTCGATGAACGCTTTGATAAATATAATGTTTTCAACACCCATCTAGCTTATATTAACCATCTAGACTTCAAAACGAATAGTGGTTTTGCAAAAATGAAAACTACCTAAAAGTGTCTAAAATCGACTGGAAATCACGAAATAAGCATTTTCAAGTTTTGTTGCTTTTTCATGGTTATTTGCCATATTTTGTGAGTTTGTGTTTTCTGTAAACCGTTGAGACTTCGATGAACGCTTTGATAAATATAATGTTTTCAACAACCATCTAGCTTATATTAACCATCTAGACTTCAAAACGAATAGAGGTTTTGCAAAAATGAAAACTACCTAAAAGTGTCTAAAATCGACTGGAAATCAGGAAATAAGCATTTTCAAGTTTTGTTGCTTTTTCATGGTTATTTGCCATATTTTGTGAGTTTGTGTTTTCTGTAAACCGTTGAGACTTCGATGAACGCTTTGATAAATATAATGTTTTCAACACCCATCTAGCTTATATTAACCATCTAGACTTCAAAACGAATAGTGGTTTTGCAAAAATGAAAACTACCTAAAAGTGTCTAAAATCGACTGGAAATCACGAAATAAGCATTTTCAAGTTTTGTTGCTTTTTCGTGGTTATTTGCCATATTTTGTGAGTTTGTGTTTTCTGTAAACCGTTGAGACTTCGATGAACGCTTTGATAAATATAATGTTTTCAACAACCATCTAGCTTATATTAACCATCTAGACTTCAAAACGAATAGTGGTTTTGCAAAAATGAAAACTACCTAAAAGTGTCTAAAATCGACTGGAAATCACGAAATAAGCATTTTCAAGTTTTGTTGCTTTTTCATGATTATTTGCCAAATTTTGTGAGTTTGTGTTTTCTGTAAACCGTTGAGACTTCGATGAACGCTTTGATAAATATAATGTTTTCAACACCCATCTAGCTTATATTAACCATCTAGACTTCAAAACGAATAGAGGTTTTGCAAAAATGAAAACTACCTAAAAGTGTCTAAAATCGACTGGAAATCACGAAATAAGATTTTTCAAGTTTTGTTACTTTTTCATGGTTATTTGACATATTTTGTGAGTTTGTGTTTTCTGTAAACCGTTGAGACTTCGATGAACACTTTGATAAATATAATGTTTTCAACTCCCATCTAGCTTATATTAACCATCTAGACTTCAAAACGAATAGTGGTTTTGCAAAAATGAAAACTACCTAAAAGTGTCTAAAATCGACTGGAATTCACGAAATAAGCATTTTCAAGTTTTGTTGCTTTTTCATGGTTATTTGCCAAATTTTGTGAGTTTGTGTTTTCTGTAAACGGTTGAGACTTCGATGAACGCTTTGATAAATATAATGTTTTCAACACCCATCTAGCTTATATTAACCATCTAGACTTCAAAACGAATAGTGGTTTTGCAAAAATGAAAACTACCTAAAAGTGTCTAAAACGACTGGAAATCACGAAATAAGCATTTTCAAGTTTTGTTGCTTTTTCATGGTTATTTGCCAAATTTTGTGAGTTTGTGTTTGCTGTAAACCGTTGAGACTTCGATTAACGCTTTGATAAATATAATGTCTTCAACACCCATCTAGCTTATATTAACCATCTAGACTTCAAAACGAATAGTGGTTTTGCAAAAATGAAAACTACCTAAAAGTGTCTAAAATCGACTGGAAATCACGAAATAAGCATTTTCAAGTTTTGTTGCTTTTTCATGGTTATTTGCCAAATTTTGTGAGTTTGTGTTTTCTGTAAACCGTTGAGACTTCGATGAACGCTTTGATAAATATAATGTTTTCAACACCCATCTAGCTTATATTAACCATCTAGACTTCAAAACGAATAGTGGTTTTGCAAAAATGAAAACTACCTAAAATTGTCTAAAATCGACTGGAAATCACGAAATAAGCATTTTCAAGTTTTGTTGCTTT
Organism: Octopus bimaculoides; assembly: GCF_046866305.1. NCBI lineage: Eukaryota > Metazoa > Mollusca > Cephalopoda > Octopoda > Octopodidae > Octopus > Octopus bimaculoides. The sequence continues at coordinate 100,940 of NW_028315325.1, read as the reverse complement.
TTCATGGTTATTTGCCATATTTTGTGAGTTTGTGTTTTCTGTAAACCGTTGAGACTTCGATGAACGCTTTGATAAATATAATGTTTTCAACACCCATCTAGCTTATATTAACCATCTAGACTTCAAAACGAATAGTGGTTTTGCAAAAATGAAAACTACCTAAAAGTGTCTAAAATCGACTGGAAATCACGAAATAAGCATTTTCAAGTTTTGTTGCTTTTTCGTGGTTATTTGCCATATTTTGTGAGTTTGTGTTTTCTGTAAACCGTTGAGACTTCGATGAACGCTTTGATAAATATAATGTTTTCAACAACCATCTAGCTTATATTAACTATCTAGACTTCAAAACGAATAGTGGTTTTGCAAAAATGAAAACTACCTAAAAGTGTCTAAAATCGACTGGAAATCACGAAATAAGCATTTTCAAGTTTTGTTGCTTTTTCATGGTTATTTGCCAAATTTTGTGAGTTTGTGTTTTCTGTAAACCGTTGAGACTTCGATGAACGCTTTGATAAATATAATGTTTTCAACACCCATCTAGCTTATATTAACCATCTAGACTTCAAAACGAATAGAGGTTTTGCAAAAATGAAAACTACCTAAAAGTGTCTAAAATCGACTGGAAATCACGAAATAAGTATTTTCAAGTTTTGTTGCTTTTTCGTGGTTATTTGCCATATTTTGTGAGTTTGTGTTTTCTGTAAACCGTTGAGACTTCGATGAACGCTTTGATAAATATAATGTTTTCAACACCCATCTAGCTTATATTAACCATCTAGACTTCAAAACGAATAGAGGTTTTGCAAAAATGAAAACTACCTAAAAGTGTCTAAAATCGACTGGAAATCACGAAATAAGTATTTTCAAGTTTTGTTGCTTTTTCGTGGTTATTTGCCATATTTTGTGAGTTTGTGTTTTCTGTAAACCGTTGAGACTTCGATGAACGCTTTGATAAATATAATGTTTTCAACACCCATCTAGCTTATATTAACCATCTAGACTTCAAAACGAATAGAGGTTTTGCAAAAATGAAAACTACCTAAAAGTGTCTAAAATCGACTGGAAATCACGAAATAAGTATTTTCAAGTTTTGTTACTTTTTCATGGTTATTTGCCATATTTTGTGAGTTTGTGTTTTCTGTAAACCGTTGAGACTTCGATGAACACTTTGATAAATATAATGTTTTCAACTCCCATCTAGCTTATATTAACCATCTAGACTTCAAAACGAATAGTGGTTTTGCAAAAATGAAAACTACCTAAAAGTGTCTAAAACGACTGGAAATCACGAAATAAGCATTTTCAAGTTTTGTTGCTTTTTCATGGTTATTTGCCAAATTTTGTGAGTTTGTGTTTGCTGTAAACCGTTGAGACTTCGATTAACGCTTTGATAAATATAATGTCTTCAACACCCATCTAGCTTATATTAACCATCTAGACTTCAAAACGAATAGTGGTTTTGCAAAAATGAAAACTACCTAAAAGTGTCTAAAATCGACTGGAAATCACGAAATAAGCATTTTCAAGTTTTGTTGCTTTTTCATGGTTATTTGCCATATTTTGTGAGTTTGTGTTTTCTGTAAACCGTTGAGACTTCGATGAACGCTTTGATAAATATAATGTTTTCAACACCCATCTAGCTTATATTAACCATCTAGACTTCAAAACGAATAGTGGTTTTGCAAAAATGAAAACTACCTAAAAGTGTCTAAAATCGACTGGAAATCACGAAATAAGCATTTTCAAGTTTTGTTGCTTTTTCATGGTTATTTGCCATATTTTGTGAGTTTGTGTTTTCTGTAAACGGTTGAGACTTCGATGAACGCTTTGATAAATATAATGTTTTCAACACCCATCTAGCTTATATTAACCATCTAGACTTCAAAACGAATAGTGGTTTTGCAGAAATGAAAACTACCTAAAAGTGTCTAAAACGACTGGAAATCACGAAATAAGCATTTTCAAGTTTTGTTGCTTTTTCATGGTTATTTGCCAAATTTTGTGAGTTTGTGTTTGCTGTAAACCGTTGAGACTTCGATTAACGCTTTGATAAATATAATGTCTTCAACACCCATCTAGCTTATATTAACCATCTAGACTTCAAAACGAATAGTGGTTTTGCAAAAATGAAAACTACCTAAAAGTGTCTAAAATCGACTGGAAATCACGAAATAAGCATTTTCAAGTTTTGTTGCTTTTTCATGGTTATTTGCCAAATTTTGTGAGTTTGTGTTTTCTGTAAACCGTTGAGACTTCGATGAACGCTTTGATAAATATAATGTTTTCAACACCCATCTAGCTTATATTAACCATCTAGACTTCAAAACGAATAGTGGTTTTGCAAAAATGAAAACTACCTAAAATTGTCTAAAATCGACTGGAAATCACGAAATAAGCATTTTCAAGTTTTGTTGCTTTTTCATGGTTATTTGCCATATTTTGTGAGTTTGTGTTTTCTGTAAACCGTTGAGACTTCGATGAACGCTTTGATAAATATAAAGTTTTCAACACCCATCTAGCTTATATTAACCATCTAGACTTCAAAACGAATAGTGGTTTTGCAAAAATGAAAACTACCTAAAAGTGTCTAAAATCGACTGGAAATCACGAAATAAGCATTTTCAAGTTTTGTTGCTTTTTCATGGTTATTTGCCATATTTTGTGAGTTTGTGTTTTCTGTAAACGGTTGAGACTTCGATGAACGCTTTGATAAATATAATGTTTTCAACACCCATCTAGCTTATATTAACCATCTAGACTTCAAAACGAATAGAGGTTTTGCAAAAATGAAAACTACCTAAAAGTGTCTAAAATCGACTGGAAATCACGAAATAAGCATTTTCAAGTTTTGTTGCTTTTTCATGGTTATTTGCCAAATTTTGTGAGTTTGTGTTTTCTGTAAACCGTTGAGACTTCGATTAACGCTTTGATAAATATAATGTCTTCAACACCCATCTAGCTTATATTAACCATCTAGACTTCAAAACGAATAGTGGTTTTGCAAAAATGAAAACTACCTAAAAGTGTCTAAAATCGACTGGAAATCACGAAATAAGCATTTTCAAGTTTTGTTGCTTTTTCATGGTTATTTGCCAAATTTTGTGAGTTTGTGTTTTCTGTAAACCGTTGAGACTTCGATGAACGCTTTGATAAATATAATGTTTTCAACACCCATCTAGCTTATATTAACCATCTAGACTTCAAAACGAATAGTGGTTTTGCAAAAATGAAAACTACCTAAAATTGTCTAAAATCGACTGGAAATCACGAAATAAGCATTTTCAAGTTTTGTTGCTTTTTCATGGTTATTTGCCATATTTTGTGAGTTTGTGTTTTCTGTAAACCGTTGAGACTTCGATGAACGCTTTGATAAATATAAAGTTTTCAACACCCATCTAGCTTATATTAACCATCTAGACTTCAAAACGAATAGTGGTTTTGCAAAAATGAAAACTACCTAAAAGTGTCTAAAATCGACTGGAAATCACGAAATAAGCATTTTCAAGTTTTGTTGCTTTTTCATGGTTATTTGCCAAATTTTGTGAGTTTGTGTTTGCTGTAAACCGTTGAGACTTCGATTAACGCTTTGATAAATATAATGTCTTCAACACCCATCTAGCTTATATTAACCATCTAGACTTCAAAACGAATAGTGGTTTTGCAAAAATGAAAACTACCTAAAAGTGTCTAAAATCGACTGGAAATCACGAAATAAGCATTTTCAAGTTTTGTTGCTTTTTCATGGTTATTTGCCAAATTTTGTGAGTTTGTGTTTTCTGTAAACCGTTGAGACTTCGATGAACGCTTTGATAAATATAATGTTTTCAACACCCATCTAGCTTATATTAACCATCTAGACTTCAAAACGAATAGTGGTTTTGCAAAAATGAAAACTACCTAAAATTGTCTAAAATCGACTGGAAATCACGAAATAAGCATTTTCAAGTTTTGTTGCTTTTTCATGGTTATTTGCCATATTTTGTGAGTTTGTGTTTTCTGTAAACCGTTGAGACTTCGATGAACGCTTTGATAAATATAAAGTTTTCAACACCCATCTAGCTTATATTAACCATCTAGACTTCAAAACGAATAGTGGTTTTGCAAAAATGAAAACTACCTAAAAGTGTCTAAAATCGACTGGAAATCACGAAATAAGCATTTTCAAGTTTTGTTGCTTTTTCATGGTTATTTGCCATATTTTGTGAGTTTGTGTTTTCTGTAAACGGTTGAGACTTCGATGAACGCTTTGATAAATATAATGTTTTCAACACCCATCTAGCTTATATTAACCATCTAGACTTCAAAACGAATAGTGGTTTTGCAAAAATGAAAACTACCTAAAAGTGTCTAAAATCGACTGGAAATCACGAAATAAGCATTTTCAAGTTTTGTTGCTTTTTCATGGTTATTTGCCATATTTTGTGAGATTGTGTTTTCTGTAAACGGTTGAGACTTCGATGAACGCTTTGATAAATATAATGTTTTCAACACCCATCTAGCTTATATTAACCATCTAGACTTCAAAACGAATAGAGGTTTTGCAAAAATGAAAACTACCTAAAAGTGTCTAAAATCGACTGGAAATCACGAAATAAGCATTTTCAAGTTTTGTTGCTTTTTCATGGTTATTTGCCAAATTTTGTGAGTTTGTGTTTTCTGTAAACCGTTGAGACTTCGATGAACGCTTTGATAAATATAATGTTTTCAACACCCATCTAGCTTATATTAACCATCTAGACTTCAAAACGAATAGAGGTTTTGCAAAAATGAAAACTACCTAAAAGTGTCTAAAATCGACTGGAAATCACGAAATAAGCATTTTCAAGTTTTGTTGCTTTTTCATGGTTATTTGCCAAATTTTGTGAGTTTGTGTTTTCTGTAAACGGTTGAGACTTCGATGAACGCTTTGATAAATATAATGTTTTCAACACCCATCTAGCTTATATTAACCATCTAGACTTCAAAACGAATAGAGGTTTTGCAAAAATGAAAACTACCTAAAAATGTCTAAAATCGACTGGAAATCACGAAATAAGCATTTTCAAGTTTTGTTGCTTTTTCATGGTTATTTGCCATATTTTGTGAGTTTGTGTTTTCTGTAGACGGTTGAGACTTCGATGAACGCTTTGATAAATATAATGTTTTCAACACCCATCTAGCTTATATTAACCATCTAGACTTCAAAACGAATAGTGGTTGTGCAAAAATGAAAACTACCTAAAATTGTCTAAAATCGACTGGAAATCACGAAATAAGCATTTTCAAGTTTTGTTGCTTTTTCATGGTTATTTGCCATATTTTGTGAGTTTGTGTTTTCTGTAAACGGTTGAGACTTCGATGAACGCTTTGATAAATATAATGTTTTCAACACCCATCTAGCTTATATTAACCATCTAGACTTCAAAACGAATAGAGGTTTTGCAAAAATGAAAACTACCTAAAAGTGTCTAAAATCGACTGGAAATCACGAAATAAGCATTTTCAAGTTTTGTTGCTTTTTCATGGTTATTTGCCAAATTTTGTGAGTTTGTGTTTTCTGTAAACGGTTGAGACTTCGATGAACGCTTTGATAAATATAATGTTTTCAACACCCATCTAGCTTATATTAACCATCTAGACTTCAAAACGAATAGTGGTTGTGCAAAAATGAAAACTACCTAAAATTGTCTAAAATCGACTGGAAATCACGAAATAAGCATTTTCAAGTTTTGTTGCTTTTTCATGGTTATTTGCCATATTTTGTGAGTTTGTGTTTTCTGTAAACGGTTGAGACTTCGATGAACGCTTTGATAAATATAATGTTTTCAACACCCATCTAGCTTATATTAACCATCTAGACTTCAAAACGAATAGTGGTTTTGCAAAAATGAAAACTACCTAAAAGTGTCTAAAATCGACTGGAAATCACGAAATAAGCATTTTCAAGTTTTGTTGCTTTTTCATGGTTATTTGCCATATTTTGTGAGTTTGTGTTTTCTGTAAACGGTTGAGACTTCGATGAACGCTTTGATAAATATAATGTTTTCAACACCCATCTAGCTTATATTAACCATCTAGACTTCAAAACGAATAGAGGTTTTGCAAAAATGAAAACTACCTAAAAGTGTCTAAAATCGACTGGAAATCACGAAATAAGCATTTTCAAGTTTTGTTGCTTTTTCATGGTTATTTGCCAAATTTTGTGAGTTTGTGTTTTCTGTAAACGGTTGAGACTTCGATGAACGCTTTGATAAATATAATGTTTTCAACACCCATCTAGCTTATATTAACCATCTAGACTTCAAAACGAATAGAGGTTTTGCAAAAATGAAAACTACCTAAAAATGTCTAAAATCGACTGGAAATCACGAAATAAGCATTTTCAAGTTTTGTTGCTTTTTCATGGTTATTTGCCATATTTTGTGAGTTTGTGTTTTCTGTAGACGGTTGAGACTTTGATGAACGCTTTGATAAATATAATGTTTTCAACACCCATCTAGCTTATATTAACCATCTAGACTTCAAAACGAATAGTGGTTGTGCAAAAATGAAAACTACCTAAAATTGTCTAAAATCGACTGGAAATCTCGAAATAAGCATTTTCAAGTTTTGTTGCTTTTTCATGGTTATTTGCCATATTTTGTGAGTTTGTGTTTTCTGTAAACGGTTGAGACTTCGATGAACGCTTTGATAAATATAATGTTTTCAACACCCATCTAGCTTATATTAACCATCTAGACTTCAAAACGAATAGTGGTTTTGCAAAAATGAAAACTACCTAAAAGTGTCTAAAATCGACTGGAAATCACGAAATAAGCATTTTCAAGTTTTGTTGCTTTTTCATGGTTATTTGCCATATTTTGTGAGTTTGTGTTTTCTGTAAACCGTTGAGACTTCGATGAACGCTTTGATAAATATAATGTTTTCAACACCCATCTAGCTTATATTAACCATCTAGACTTCAAAACGAATAGAGGTTTTGCAAAAATGAAAACTACCTAAAAGTGTCTAAAATCGACTGGAAATCACGAAATAAGCATTTTCAAGTTTTGTTGCTTTTTCATGGTTATTTGCCAAATTTTGTGAGTTTGTGTTTTCTGTAAACGGTTGAGACTTCGATGAACGCTTTGATAAATATAATGTTTTCAACACCCATCTAGCTTATATTAACCATCTAGACTTCAAAACGAATAGAGGTTTTGCAAAAATGAAAACTACCTAAAAATGTCTAAAATCGACTGGAAATCACGAAATAAGCATTTTCAAGTTTTGTTGCTTTTTCATGGTTATTTGCCATATTTTGTGAGTTTGTGTTTTCTGTAGACGGTTGAGACTTCGATGAACGCTTTGATAAATATAATGTTTTCAACACCCATCTAGCTTATATTAACCATCTAGACTTCAAAACGAATAGTGGTTTTGCAAAAATGAAAACTACCTAAAAGTGTCTAAAATCGACTGGAAATCACGAAATAAGCATTTTCAAGTTTTGTTGCTTTTTCATGGTTATTTGCCAAATTTTGTGAGTTTGTGTTTTCTGTAAACGGTTGAGACTTCGATGAACGCTTTGATAAATATAATGTTTTCAACACCCATCTAGCTTATATTAACCATCTAGACTTCAAAACGAATAGAGGTTTTGCAAAAATGAAAACTACCTAAAAATGTCTAAAATCGACTGGAAATCACGAAATAAGCACTTTCAAGTTTTGTTGCCTTTTCATGGTTATTTGCCATATTTTGTGAGTTTGTGTTTTCTGTAGACGGTTGAGACTTCGATGAACGCTTTGATAAATATAATGTTTTCAACACCCATCTAGCTTATATTAACCATCTAGACTTCAAAACGAATAGTGGTTGTGCAAAAATGAAAACTACCTAAAATTGTCTAAAATCGACTGGAAATCACGAAATAAGCATTTTCAAGTTTTGTTGCTTTTTCATGGTTATTTGCCATATTTTGTGAGTTTGTGTTTTCTGTAAACGGTTGAGACTTCGATGAACGCTTTGATAAATATAATGTTTTCAACACCCATCTAGCTTATATTAACCATCTAGACTTCAAAACGAATAGTGGTTTTGCAAAAATGAAAACTACCTAAAATGTCTAAAATCGACTGGAAATCACGAAATAAGCATTTTCAAGTTTTGTTGCTTTTTCATGGTTATTTGCCATATTTTGTGAGTTTGTGTTTTCTGTAAACCGTTGAGACTTCGATGAACGCTTTGATAAATATAATGTTTTCAACACCCATCTAGCTTATATTAACCATCTAGACTTCAAAACGAATAGTGGTTTTGCAAAAATGAAAACTACCTAAAAGTGTCTAAAATCGACTGGAAATCACGAAATAAGCATTTTCAAGTTTTGTTGCTTTTTCATGGTTATTTGCCATATTTTGTGAGTTTGTGTTTTCTGTAAACGGTTGAGACTTCGATGAACGCTTTGATAAATATAATGTTTTCAACACCCATCTAGCTTATATTAACCATCTAGACTTCAAAACGAATAGAGGTTTTGCAAAAATGAAAACTACCTAAAAGTGTCTAAAATCGACTGGAAATCACGAAATAAGCATTTTCAAGTTTTGTTGCTTTTTCATGGTTATTTGCCAAATTTTGTGAGTTTGTGTTTTCTGTAAACCGTTGAGACTTCGATGAACGCTTTGATAAATATAATGTTTTCAACACCCATCTAGCTTATATTAACCATCTAGACTTCAAAACGAATAGAGGTTTTGCAAAAATGAAAACTACCTAAAAGTGTCTAAAATCGACTGGAAATCACGAAATAAGCATTTTCAAGTTTTGTTGCTTTTTCATGGTTATTTGCCAAATTTTGTGAGTTTGTGTTTTCTGTAAACGGTTGAGACTTCGATGAACGCTTTGATAAATATAATGTTTTCAACACCCATCTAGCTTATATTAACCATCTAGACTTCAAAACGAATAGAGGTTTTGCAAAAATGAAAACTACCTAAAAATGTCTAAAATCGACTGGAAATCACGAAATAAGCATTTTCAAGTTTTGTTGCTTTTTCATGGTTATTTGCCATATTTTGTGAGTTTGTGTTTTCTGTAGACGGTTGAGACTTCGATGAACGCTTTGATAAATATAATGTTTTCAACACCCATCTAGCTTATATTAACCATCTAGACTTCAAAACGAATAGTGGTTGTGCAAAAATGAAAACTACCTAAAATTGTCTAAAATCGACTGGAAATCACGAAATAAGCATTTTCAAGTTTTGTTGCTTTTTCATGGTTATTTGCCATATTTTGTGAGTTTGTGTTTTCTGTAAACGGTTGAGACTTCGATGAACGCTTTGATAAATATAATGTTTTCAACACCCATCTAGCTTATATTAACCATCTAGACTTCAAAACGAATAGTGGTTTTGCAAAAATGAAAACTACCTAAAATGTCTAAAATCGACTGGAAATCACGAAATAAGCATTTTCAAGTTTTGTTGCTTTTTCATGGTTATTTGCCATATTTTGTGAGTTTGTGTTTTCTGTAAACCGTTGAGACTTCGATGAACGCTTTGATAAATATAATGTTTTCAACACCCATCTAGCTTATATTAACCATCTAGACTTCAAAACGAATAGTGGTTTTGCAAAAATGAAAACTACCTAAAAGTGTCTAAAATCGACTGGAAATCACGAAATAAGCATTTTCAAGTTTTGTTGCTTTTTCATGGTTATTTGCCATATTTTGTGAGTTTGTGTTTTCTGTAAACGGTTGAGACTTCGATGAACGCTTTGATAAATATAATGTTTTCAACACCCATCTAGCTTATATTAACCATCTAGACTTCAAAACGAATAGAGGTTTTGCAAAAATGAAAACTACCTAAAAGTGTCTAAAATCGACTGGAAATCACGAAATAAGCATTTTCAAGTTTTGTTGCTTTTTCATGGTTATTTGCCAAATTTTGTGAGTTTGTGTTTTCTGTAAACCGTTGAGACTTCGATGAACGCTTTGATAAATATAATGTTTTCAACACCCATCTAGCTTATATTAACCATCTAGACTTCAAAACGAATAGAGGTTTTGCAAAAATGAAAACTACCTAAAAGTGTCTAAAATCGACTGGAAATCACGAAATAAGCATTTTCAAGTTTTGTTGCTTTTTCATGGTTATTTGCCAAATTTTGTGAGTTTGTGTTTTCTGTAAACGGTTGAGACTTCGATGAACGCTTTGATAAATATAATGTTTTCAACACCCATCTAGCTTATATTAACCATCTAGACTTCAAAACGAATAGAGGTTTTGCAAAAATGAAAACTACCTAAAAATGTCTAAAATCGACTGGAAATCACGAAATAAGCATTTTCAAGTTTTGTTGCTTTTTCATGGTTATTTGCCATATTTTGTGAGTTTGTGTTTTCTGTAGACGGTTGAGACTTCGATGAACGCTTTGATAAATATAATGTTTTCAACACCCATCTAGCTTATATTAACCATCTAGACTTCAAAACGAATAGTGGTTGTGCAAAAATGAAAACTACCTAAAATTGTCTAAAATCGACTGGAAATCACGAAATAAGCATTTTCAAGTTTTGTTGCTTTTTCATGGTTATTTGCCATATTTTGTGAGTTTGTGTTTTCTGTAAACGGTTGAGACTTCGATGAACGCTTTGATAAATATAATGTTTTCAACACCCATCTAGCTTATATTAACCATCTAGACTTCAAAACGAATAGTGGTTTTGCAAAAATGAAAACTACCTAAAAGTGTCTAAAATCGACTGGAAATCACGAAATAAGCATTTTCAAGTTTTGTTGCTTTTTCATGGTTATTTGCCAAATTTTGTGAGTTTGTGTTTTCTGTAAACCGTTGAGACTTCGATGAACGCTTTGATAAATATAATGTTTTCAACACCCATCTAGCTTATATTAACCATCTAGACTTCAAAACGAATAGAGGTTTTGCAAAAATGAAAACTACCTAAAAGTGTCTAAAATCGACTGGAAATCACGAAATAAGCATTTTCAAGTTTTGTTGCTTTTTCATGGTTATTTGCCAAATTTTGTGAGTTTGTGTTTTCTGTAAACGGTTGAGACTTCGATGAACGCTTTGATAAATATAATGTTTTCAACACCCATCTAGCTTATATTAACCATCTAGACTTCAAAACGAATAGAGGTTTTGCAAAAATGAAAACTACCTAAAAATGTCTAAAATCGACTGGAAATCACGAAATAAGCATTTTCAAGTTTTGTTGCTTTTTCATGGTTATTTGCCATATTTTGTGAGTTTGTGTTTTCTGTAGACGGTTGAGACTTCGATGAACGCTTTGATAAATATAATGTTTTCAACACCCATCTAGCTTATATTAACCATCTAGACTTCAAAACGAATAGTGGTTTTGCAAAAATGAAAACTACCTAAAAGTGTCTAAAATCGACTGGAAATCACGAAATAAGCATTTTCAAGTTTTGTTGCTTTTTCATGGTTATTTGCCATATTTTGTGAGTTTGTGTTTTCTGTAAACGGTTGAGACTTCGATGAACGCTTTGATAAATATAATGTTTTCAACACCCATCTAGCTTATATTAACCATCTAGACTTCAAAACGAATAGAGGTTTTGCAAAAATGAAAACTACCTAAAAGTGTCTAAAATCGACTGGAAATCACGAAATAAGCATTTTCAAGTTTTGTTGCTTTTTCATGGTTATTTGCCAAATTTTGTGAGTTTGTGTTTTCTGTAAACCGTTGAGACTTCGATGAACGCTTTGATAAATATAATGTTTTCAACACCCATCTAGCTTATATTAACCATCTAGACTTCAAAACGAATAGAGGTTTTGCAAAAATGAAAACTACCTAAAAGTGTCTAAAATCGACTGGAAATCACGAAATAAGCATTTTCAAGTTTTGTTGCTTTTTCATGGTTATTTGCCAAATTTTGTGAGTTTGTGTTTTCTGTAAACGGTTGAGACTTCGATGAACGCTTTGATAAATATAATGTTTTCAACACCCATCTAGCTTATATTAACCATCTAGACTTCAAAACGAATAGAGGTTTTGCAAAAATGAAAACTACCTAAAAATGTCTAAAATCGACTGGAAATCACGAAATAAGCATTTTCAAGTTTTGTTGCTTTTTCATGGTTATTTGCCATATTTTGTGAGTTTGTGTTTTCTGTAGACGGTTGAGACTTCGATGAACGCTTTGATAAATATAATGTTTTCAACACCCATCTAGCTTATATTAACCATCTAGACTTCAAAACGAATAGTGGTTGTGCAAAAATGAAAACTACCTAAAATTGTCTAAAATCGACTGGAAATCACGAAATAAGCATTTTCAAGTTTTGTTGCTTTTTCATGGTTATTTGCCATATTTTGTGAGTTTGTGTTTTCTGTAAACGGTTGAGACTTCGATGAACGCTTTGATAAATATAATGTTTTCAACACCCATCTAGCTTATATTAACCATCTAGACTTCAAAACGAATAGTGGTTTTGCAAAAATGAAAACTACCTAAAAGTGTCTAAAATCGACTGGAAATCACGAAATAAGCATTTTCAAGTTTTGTTGCTTTTTCATGGTTATTTGCCAAATTTTGTGAGTTTGTGTTTTCTGTAAACCGTTGAGACTTCGATGAACGCTTTGATAAATATAATGTTTTCAACACCCATCTAGCTTATATTAACCATCTAGACTTCAAAACGAATAGAGGTTTTGCAAAAATGAAAACTACCTAAAAGTGTCTAAAATCGACTGGAAATCACGAAATAAGCATTTTCAAGTTTTGTTGCTTTTTCATGGTTATTTGCCAAATTTTGTGAGTTTGTGTTTTCTGTAAACGGTTGAGACTTCGATGAACGCTTTGATAAATATAATGTTTTCAACACCCATCTAGCTTATATTAACCATCTAGACTTCAAAACGAATAGAGGTTTTGCAAAAATGAAAACTACCTAAAAATGTCTAAAATCGACTGGAAATCACGAAATAAGCATTTTCAAGTTTTGTTGCTTTTTCATGGTTATTTGCCATATTTTGTGAGTTTGTGTTTTCTGTAGACGGTTGAGACTTCGATGAACGCTTTGATAAATATAATGTTTTCAACACCCATCTAGCTTATATTAACCATCTAGACTTCAAAACGAATAGTGGTTTTGCAAAAATGAAAACTACCTAAAAGTGTCTAAAATCGACTGGAAATCACGAAATAAGCATTTTCAAGTTTTGTTGCTTTTTCATGGTTATTTGCCATATTTTGTGAGTTTGTGTTTTCTGTAAACCGTTGAGACTTCGATGAACGCTTTGATAAATATAATGTTTTCAACACCCATCTAGCTTATATTAACCATCTAGACTTCAAAACGAATAGTGGTTTTGCAAAAATGAAAACTACCTAAAAGTGTCTAAAATCGACTGGAAATCACGAAATAAGCATTTTCAAGTTTTGTTGCTTTTTCATGGTTATTTGCCATATTTTGTGAGTTTGTGTTTTCTGTAAACGGTTGAGACTTCGATGAACGCTTTGATAAATATAATGTTTTCAACACCCATCTAGCTTATATTAACCATCTAGACTTCAAAACGAATAGTGGTTTTGCAAAAATGAAAACTACCTAAAAGTGTCTAAAATCGACTGGAAATCACGAAATAAGCATTTTCAAGTTTTGTTGCTTTTTCATGGTTATTTGCCAAATTTTGTGAGTTTGTGTTTTCTGTAAACGGTTGAGACTTCGATGAACGCTTTGATAAATATAATGTTTTCAACACCCATCTAGCTTATATTAACCATCTAGACTTCAAAACGAATAGTGGTTTTGCAAAAATGAAAACTACCTAAAAGTGTCTAAAATCGACTGGAAATCACGAAATAAGCATTTTCAAGTTTTGTTGCTTTTTCATGGTTATTTGCCATATTTTGTGAGTTTGTGTTTTCTGTAAACCGTTGAGACTTCGATGAACGCTTTGATAAATATAATGTTTTCAACTCCCATCTAGCTTATATTAACCATCTAGACTTCAAAACGAATAGTGGTTTTGCAAAAATGAAAACTACCTAAAAGTGTCTAAAATCGACTGGAAATCACGAAATAAGCATTTTCAAGTTTTGTTGCTTTTTCATGGTTATTTGCCAAATTTTGTGAGTTTGTGTTTTCTGTAAACGGTTGAGACTTCGATGAACGCTTTGATAAATATAATGCTTTCAACACCCATCTAGCTTATTTTAACCATCTAGACTTCAAAACGAATAGTGGTTTTGCAAAAATGAAAACTACCTAAAATTGTCTAAAATCGACTGGAAATCACGAAATAAGCATTTTCAAGTTTTGTTGCTTTTTCATGGATATTTGCCAAATTTTGTGAGTTTGTGTTTTCTGTAAACCGTTGAGACTTCGATGAACGCTTTGATAAATATAATGTTTTCAACACCCATCTAGCTTATATTAACCATCTAGACTTCAAAACGAATAGTGGTTTTGCAAAAATGAAAACTACCTAAAAGTGTCTAAAATCGACTGGAAATCACGAAATAAGCATTTTCAAGTTTTGTTGCTTTTTCATGGTTATTTGCCAAATTTTGTGAGTTTGTGTTTTCTGTAAACGGTTGAGACTTCGATGAACGCTTTGATAAATATAATGTTTTCAACACCCATCTAGCTTATATTAACCATCTAGACTTCAAAACGAATAGTGGTTTTGCAAAAATGAAAACTACCTAAAAGTGTCTAAAATCGACTGGAAATCACGAAATAAGCATTTTCAAGTTTTGTTGCTTTTTCATGGTTATTTGCCATATTTTGTGAGTTTGTGTTTTCTGTAAACCGTTGAGACTTCGATGAACGCTTTGATAAATATAATGTTTTCAACTCCCATCTAGCTTATATTAACCATCTAGACTTCAAAACGAATAGTGGTTTTGCAAAAATGAAAACTACCTAAAAGTGTCTAAAATCGACTGGAAATCACGAAATAAGCATTTTCAAGTTTTGTTGCTTTTTCATGGTTATTTGCCAAATTTTGTGAGTTTGTGTTTTCTGTAAACGGTTGAGACTTCGATGAACGCTTTGATAAATATAATGTTTTCAACACCCATCTAGCTTATATTAACCATCTAGACTTCAAAACGAATAGAGGTTTTGCAAAAATGAAAACTACCTAAAAGTGTCTAAAATCGACTGGAAATCACGAAATAAGCATTTTCAAGTTTTGTTGCTTTTTCATGGTTATTTGCCAAATTTTGTGAGTTTGTGTTTTCTGTAAACCGTTGAGACTTCGATGAACGCTTTGATAAATATAATGTTTTCAACACCCATCTAGCTTATATTAACCATCTAGACTTCAAAACGAATAGAGGTTTTGCAAAAATGAAAACTACCTAAAAGTGTCTAAAATCGACTGGAAATCACGAAATAAGCATTTTCAAGTTTTGTTGCTTTTTCATGGTTATTTGCCAAATTTTGTGAGTTTGTGTTTTCTGTAAACGGTTGAGACTTCGATGAACGCTTTGATAAATATAATGTTTTCAACACCCATCTAGCTTATATTAACCATCTAGACTTCAAAACGAATAGAGGTTTTGCAAAAATGAAAACTACCTAAAAATGTCTAAAATCGACTGGAAATCACGAAATAAGCATTTTCAAGTTTTGTTGCTTTTTCATGGTTATTTGCCATATTTTGTGAGTTTGTGTTTTCTGTAGACGGTTGAGACTTCGATGAACGCTTTGATAAATATAATGTTTTCAACACCCATCTAGCTTATATTAACCATCTAGACTTCAAAACGAATAGTGGTTGTGCAAAAATGAAAACTACCTAAAATTGTCTAAAATCGACTGGAAATCACGAAATAAGCATTTTCAAGTTTTGTTGCTTTTTCATGGTTATTTGCCATATTTTGTGAGTTTGTGTTTTCTGTAAACGGTTGAGACTTCGATGAACGCTTTGATAAATATAATGTTTTCAACACCCATCTAGCTTATATTAACCATCTAGACTTCAAAACGAATAGTGGTTTTGCAAAAATGAAAACTACCTAAAAGTGTCTAAAATCGACTGGAAATCACGAAATAAGCATTTTCAAGTTTTGTTGCTTTTTCATGGTTATTTGCCAAATTTTGTGAGTTTGTGTTTTCTGTAAACCGTTGAGACTTCGATGAACGCTTTGATAAATATAATGTTTTCAACACCCATCTAGCTTATATTAACCATCTAGACTTCAAAACGAATAGAGGTTTTGCAAAAATGAAAACTACCTAAAAGTGTCTAAAATCGACTGGAAATCACGAAATAAGCATTTTCAAGTTTTGTTGCTTTTTCATGGTTATTTGCCAAATTTTGTGAGTTTGTGTTTTCTGTAAACGGTTGAGACTTCGATGAACGCTTTGATAAATATAATGTTTTCAACACCCATCTAGCTTATATTAACCATCTAGACTTCAAAACGAATAGAGGTTTTGCAAAAATGAAAACTACCTAAAAATGTCTAAAATCGACTGGAAATCACGAAATAAGCATTTTCAAGTTTTGTTGCTTTTTCATGGTTATTTGCCATATTTTGTGAGTTTGTGTTTTCTGTAGACGGTTGAGACTTCGATGAACGCTTTGATAAATATAATGTTTTCAACACCCATCTAGCTTATATTAACCATCTAGACTTCAAAACGAATAGTGGTTGTGCAAAAATGAAAACTACCTAAAATTGTCTAAAATCGACTGGAAATCACGAAATAAGCATTTTCAAGTTTTGTTGCTTTTTCATGGTTATTTGCCATATTTTGTGAGTTTGTGTTTTCTGTAAACGGTTGAGACTTCGATGAACGCTTTGATAAATATAATGTTTTCAACACCCATCTAGCTTATATTAACCATCTAGACTTCAAAACGAATAGTGGTTTTGCAAAAATGAAAACTACCTAAAAGTGTCTAAAATCGACTGGAAATCACGAAATAAGCATTTTCAAGTTTTGTTGCTTTTTCATGGTTATTTGCCAAATTTTGTGAGTTTGTGTTTTCTGTAAACCGTTGAGACTTCGATGAACGCTTTGATAAATATAATGTTTTCAACACCCATCTAGCTTATATTAACCATCTAGACTTCAAAACGAATAGAGGTTTTGCAAAAATGAAAACTACCTAAAAGTGTCTAAAATCGACTGGAAATCACGAAATAAGCATTTTCAAGTTTTGTTGCTTTTTCATGGTTATTTGCCAAATTTTGTGAGTTTGTGTTTTCTGTAAACGGTTGAGACTTCGATGAACGCTTTGATAAATATAATGTTTTCAACACCCATCTAGCTTATATTAACCATCTAGACTTCAAAACGAATAGAGGTTTTGCAAAAATGAAAACTACCTAAAAATGTCTAAAATCGACTGGAAATCACGAAATAAGCATTTTCAAGTTTTGTTGCTTTTTCATGGTTATTTGCCATATTTTGTGAGTTTGTGTTTTCTGTAGACGGTTGAGACTTCGATGAACGCTTTGATAAATATAATGTTTTCAACACCCATCTAGCTTATATTAACCATCTAGACTTCAAAACGAATAGTGGTTGTGCAAAAATGAAAACTACCTAAAATTGTCTAAAATCGACTGGAAATCACGAAATAAGCATTTTCAAGTTTTGTTGCTTTTTCATGGTTATTTGCCATATTTTGTGAGTTTGTGTTTTCTGTAAACGGTTGAGACTTCGATGAACGCTTTGATAAATATAATGTTTTCAACACCCATCTAGCTTATATTAACCATCTAGACTTCAAAACGAATAGTGGTTTTGCAAAAATGAAAACTACCTAAAAGTGTCTAAAATCGACTGGAAATCACGAAATAAGCATTTTCAAGTTTTGTTGCTTTTTCATGGTTATTTGCCATATTTTGTGAGTTTGTGTTTTCTGTAGACGGTTGAGACTTCGATGAACGCTTTGATAAATATAATGTTTTCAACACCCATCTAGCTTATATTAACCATCTAGACTTCAAAACGAATAGTGGTTGTGCAAAAATGAAAACTACCTAAAATTGTCTAAAATCGACTGGAAATCACGAAATAAGCATTATCAAGTTTTGTTGCTTTTTCATGGTTATTTGCCAAATTTTGTGAGTTTGTGTTTTCTGTAAACGGTTGAGACTTCGATGAACGCTTTGATAAATATAATGTTTTCAACACCCATCTAGCTTATATTAACCATCTAGACTTCAAAACGAATAGAGGTTTTGCAAAAATGAAAACTACCTAAAAATGTCTAAAATCGACTGGAAATCACGAAATAAGCATTTTCAAGTTTTGTTGCTTTTTCATGGTTATTTGCCATATTTTGTGAGTTTGTGTTTTCTGTAGACGGTTGAGACTTCGATGAACGCTTTGATAAATATAATGTTTTCAACACCCATCTAGCTTATATTAACCATCTAGACTTCAAAACGAATAGTGGTTTTGCAAAAATGAAAACTACCTAAAAGTGTCTAAAATCGACTGGAAATCACGAAATAAGCATTTTCAAGTTTTGTTGCTTTTTCATGGTTATTTGCCATATTTTGTGAGTTTGTGTTTTCTGTAAACCGTTGAGACTTCGATGAACGCTTTGATAAATATAATGTTTTCAACAACCATCTAGATTATATTAACCATCTAGACTTCAAAACGAATAGAGGTTTTGCAAAAATGAAAACTACCTAAAAGTGTCTAAAATCGACTGGAAATCAGGAAATAAGCATTTTCAAGTTTTGTTGCTTTTTCATGGTTATTTGCCATATTTTGTGAGTTTGTGTTTTCTGTAAACCGTTGAGACTTCGATGAACGCTTTGATAAATATAATGTTTTCAACACCCATCTAGCTTATATTAACCATCTAGACTTCAAAACGAATAGTGGTTTTGCAAAAATGAAAACTACCTAAAAGTGTCTAAAATCGACTGGAAATCACGAAATAAGCATTTTCAAGTTTTGTTGCTTTTTCATGGTTATTTGCCATATTTTGTGAGTTTGTGTTTTCTGTAAACGGTTGAGACTTCGATGAACGCTTTGATAAATATAATGTTTTCAACACCCATCTAGCTTATATTAACCATCTAGACTTCAAAACGAATAGAGGTTTTGCAAAAATGAAAACTACCTAAAAGTGTCTAAAATCGACTGGAAATCACGAAATAAGCATTTTCAAGTTTTGTTGCTTTTTCATGGTTATTTGCCAAATTTTGTGAGTTTGTGTTTTCTGTAAACGGTTGAGACTTCGATGAACGCTTTGATAAATATAATGTTTTCAACACCCATCTAGCTTATATTAACCATCTAGACTTCAAAACGAATAGAGGTTTTGCAAAAATGAAAACTACCTAAAAATGTCTAAAATCGACTGGAAATCACGAAATAAGCATTTTCAAGTTTTGTTGCTTTTTCATGGTTATTTGCCATATTTTGTGAGTTTGTGTTTTCTGTAAACGGTTGAGACTTCGATGAACGCTTTGATAAATATAATGTTTTCAACACCCATCTAGCTTATATTAACCATCTAGACTTCAAAACGAATAGTGGTTTTGCAAAAATGAAAACTACCTAAAATGTCTAAAATCGACTGGAAATCACGAAATAAGCATTTTCAAGTTTTGTTGCTTTTTCATGGTTATTTGCCAAATTTTGTGAGTTTGTGTTTTCTGTAAACCGTTGAGACTTCGATGAACGCTTTGATAAATATAATGTTTTCAACACCCATCTAGCTTATATTAACCATCTAGACTTCAAAACGAATAGTGGTTTTGCAAAAATGAAAACTACCTAAAAGTGTCTAAAATCGACTGGAAATCACGAAATAAGCATTTTCAAGTTTTGTTGCTTTTTCGTGGTTATTTGCCATATTTTGTGAGTTTGTGTTTTCTGTAAACCGTTGAGACTTCGATGAACGCTTTGATAAATATAATGTTTTCAACAACCATCTAGCTTATATTAACCATCTAGACTTCAAAACGAATAGTGGTTTTGCAAAAATGAAAACTACCTAAAAGTGTCTAAAACGACTGGAAATCACGAAATAAGCATTTTCAAGTTTTGTTGCTTTTTCATGGTTATTTGCCAAATTTTGTGAGTTTGTGTTTGCTGTAAACCGTTGAGACTTCGATGAACGCTTTGATAAATATAATGTTTTCAACACCCATCTAGCTTATATTAACCATCTAGACTTCAAAACGAATAGTGGTTTTGCAAAAATGAAAACTACCTAAAAGTGTCTAAAATCGACTGGAAATCACGAAATAAGCATTTTCAAGTTTTGTTGCTTTTTCATGGTTATTTGCCAAATTTTGTGAGTTTGTGTTTTCTGTAAACCGTTGAGACTTCGATGAACGCTTTGATAAATATAATGTTTTCAACACCCATCTAGCTTATATTAACCATCTAGACTTCAAAACGAATAGTGGTTTTGCAAAAATGAAAACTACCTAAAAGTGTCTAAAACGACTGGAAATCACGAATTAAGCATTTTCAAGTTTTGTTGCTTTTTCATGGTTATTTGCCAAATTTTGTGAGTTTGTGTTTGCTGTAAACCGTTGAGACTTCGATGAACGCTTTGATAAATATAATGTTTTCAACACCCATCTAGCTTATATTAACCATCTAGACTTCAAAACGAATAGTGGTTTTGCAAAAATGAAAACTACCTAAAAGTGTCTAAAATCGACTGGAAATCACGAAATAAGCATTTTCAAGTTTTGTTGCTTTTTCATGGTTATTTGCCAAATTTTGTGAGTTTGTGTTTTCTGTAAACCGTTGAGACTTCGATGAACGCTTTGATAAATATAATGTTTTCAACACCCATCTAGCTTATATTAACCATCTAGACTTCAAAACGAATAGTGGTTTTGCAAAAATGAAAACTACCTAAAATTGTCTAAAATCGACTGGAAATCACGAAATAAGCATTTTCAAGTTTTGTTGCTTTTTCATGGTTATTTGCCATATTTTGTGAGTTTGTGTTTTCTGTAAACCGTTGAGACTTCGATGAACGCTTTGATAAATATAATGTTTTCAACACCCATCTAGCTTATATTAACCATCTAGACTTCAAAACGAATAGTGGTTTTGCAAAAATGAAAACTACCTAACAGTGGAAATCACGAAAGCATTTTCAAGTTTTGTTGCTTTTTCATGGTTATTTGCCAAATTTTGTGAGTTTGTGTTTTCTGTAAACGGTTGTGACTTCGATGAACGCTTTGATAAATATAATGTTTTCAACACCCATCTAGCTTATATTAACCATCTAGACTTCAAAACGAATAGTGGTTTTGCAAAAATGAAAACTACCTAAAAGTGTCTAAAATCGACTGGAAATCACGAAATAAGCATTTTCAAGTTTTGTTGCTTTTTCATGGTTATTTGCCAAATTTTGTGAGTTTTTGTTTTCTGTAAACCGTTGAGACTTCGATGAACGCTTTGATAAATATAATGTTTTCAACTCCCATCTAGCTTATATTAACCATCTAGACTTCAAAACGAATAGTGGTTTTGCAAAAATGAAAACTACCTAAAAGTGTCTAAAATCGACTGGAAATCACGAAATAAGCATTTTCAAGTTTTGTTGCTTTTTCATGGTTATTTGCCATATTTTGTGAGTTTGTGTTTTCTGTAAACGGTTGAGACTTCGATGAACGCTTTGATAAATATAATGTTTTCAACACCCATCTAGCTTATATTAACCATCTAGACTTCAAAACGAATAGTGGTTTTGCAAAAATGAAAACTACCTAAAAGTGTCTAAAATCGACTGGAAATCACGAAATAAGCATTTTCAATTTTTGTTGCTTTTTCATGGTTATTTGCCATATTTTGTGAGTTTGTGTTTTCTGTAGACGGTTGAGACTTCGATGAACGCTTTGATAAATATAATGTTTTCAACACCCATCTAGCTTATATTAACCATCTAGACTTCAAAACGAATAGTGGTTGTGCAAAAATGAAAACTACCTAAAAGTGTCTAAAATCGACTGGAAATCACGAAAGCATTTTCAAGTTTTGTTGCTTTTTCATGGTTATTTGACAAATTATGTGAGTTTGTGTTTTCTGAAAACGGTTGTAACTTCGATGAACGCTTTGATAAATATAATGTTATCAACACCCATCTACCTTATATTAACCATCTAGACTTCAAAACGAATAGTGGTTTTGCAAAAATGAAAACTACCTAAAAGTGTCTAAAATCGACTGGAAATCACGAAATAAGCATTTTCAAGTTTTGTTGCTTTTTCTTGGTTATTTGCCATATTTTTTTGAGTTTGTGTTTTCTGAAATCGGTATTGACTTCGATAAACGCTTTGATAAATATAATGTTTTCAACTCCCATCTAGCTTATATTAACCATCTAGACTTCAAAACGAATAGTGGTTTTGCAAAAATGAAAACTACCTAAAAGTGTCTAAAATCGACTGGAAATCACGAAATAAGGTTTTTCAAGTTTTGTTACTTTTTCATGGTTATTTGCCATATTTTGTGAGTTTGTGTTTTCTGTAAACCGTTGAGACTTCGATGAACACTTTGATAAATATAATGTTTTCAACTCCCATCTAGCTTATATTAACCATCTAGACTTCAAAACGAATAGTGGTTTTGCAAAAATGAAAACTACCTAAAAGTGTCTAAAATCGACTGGAATTCACGAAATAAGCATTTTCAAGTTTTGTTGCTTTTTCATGGTTATTTGCCAAATTTTGTGAGTTTGTGTTTTCTGTAAACCGTTGAGACTTCGATGAACGCTTTGATAAATATAATGTTTTCAACACCCATCTAGCTTATATTAACCATCTAGACTTCAAAACGAATAGTGGTTTTGCAAAAATGAAAACTACCTAAAAGTGTCTAAAATCGACTGGAAATCACGAAATAAGCATTTTCAAGTTTTGTTGCTTTTTCATGGTTATTTGCCATATTTTGTGAGTTTGTGTTTTCTGTAAACGGTTGAGACTTCGATGAACGCTTTGATAAATATAATGTTTTCAACACCCATCTAGCTTATATTAACCATCTAGACTTCAAAACGAATAGTGGTTTTGCAAAAATGAAAACTACCTAAAAGTGTCTAAAATCGACTGGAAATCACGAAATAAGCATTTTCAAGTTTTGTTGCTTTTTCATGGTTATTTGCCATATTTTGTGAGTTTGTGTTTTCTGTAGACGGTTGAGACTTCGATGAACGCTTTGATAAATATAATGTTTTCAACACCCATCTAGCTTATATTAACCATCTAGACTTCAAAACGAATAGTGGTTTTGCAAAAATGAAAACTACCTAAAAGTGTCTAAAATCGACTGGAAATCACGAAATAAGCATTTTCAAGTTTTGTTGCTTTTTCATGGTTATTTGCCATATTTTGTGAGTTTGTGTTTTCTGTAAACGGTTGAGACTTCGATGAACGCTTTGATAAATATAATGTTTTCAACACCCATCTAGCTTATATTAACCATCTAGACTTCAAAACGAATAGTGGTTTTGCAAAAATGAAAACTACCTAAAAGTGTCTAAAATCGACTGGAAATCACGAAATAAGCATTTTCAAGTTTTGTTGCTTTTTCATGGTTATTTGCCAAATTTTGTGAGTTTGTGTTTTCTGTAAACCGTTGAGACTTCGATGAACGCTTTGATAAATATAATGTTTTCAACACCCATCTAGCTTATATTAACCATCTAGACTTCAAAACGAATAGTGGTTGTGCAAAAATGAAAACTACCTAAAATTGTCTAAAATCGACTGGAAATCACGAAATAAGCATTTTCAAGTTTTGTTGCTTTTTCATGGTTATTTGCCATATTTTGTGAGTTTGTGTTTTCTGTAAACGGTTGAGACTTCGATGAACGCTTTGATAAATATAATGTTTTCAACACCCATCTAGCTTATATTAACCATCTAGACTTCAAAACGAATAGTGGTTTTGCAAAAATGAAAACTACCTAAAAGTGTCTAAAATCGACTGGAAATCACGAAATAAGCATTTTCAAGTTTTGTTGCTTTTTCATGGTTATTTGCCAAATTTTGTGAGTTTGTGTTTTCTGTAAACCGTTGAGACTTCGATGAACGCTTTGATAAATATAATGTTTTCAACACCCATCTAGCTTATATTAACCATCTAGACTTCAAAACGAATAGAGGTTTTGCAAAAATGAAAACTACCTAAAAGTGTCTAAAATCGACTGGAAATCACGAAATAAGCATTTTCAAGTTTTGTTGCTTTTTCATGGTTATTTGCCAAATTTTGTGAGTTTGTGTTTTCTGTAAACGGTTGAGACTTCGATGAACGCTTTGATAAATATAATGTTTTCAACACCCATCTAGCTTATATTAACCATCTAGACTTCAAAACGAATAGAGGTTTTGCAAAAATGAAAACTACCTAAAAATGTCTAAAATCGACTGGAAATCACGAAATAAGCATTTTCAAGTTTTGTTGCTTTTTCATGGTTATTTGCCATATTTTGTGAGTTTGTGTTTTCTGTAGACGGTTGAGACTTCGATGAACGCTTTGATAAATATAATGTTTTCAACACCCATCTAGCTTATATTAACCATCTAGACTTCAAAACGAATAGTGGTTGTGCAAAAATGAAAACTACCTAAAATTGTCTAAAATCGACTGGAAATCACGAAATAAGCATTTTCAAGTTTTGTTGCTTTTTCATGGTTATTTGCCATATTTTGTGAGTTTGTGTTTTCTGTAAACGGTTGAGACTTCGATGAACGCTTTGATAAATATAATGTTTTCAACACCCATCTAGCTTATATTAACCATCTAGACTTCAAAACGAATAGTGGTTTTGCAAAAATGAAAACTACCTAAAAGTGTCTAAAATCGACTGGAAATCACGAAATAAGCATTTTCAAGTTTTGTTGCTTTTTCATGGTTATTTGCCATATTTTGTGAGTTTGTGTTTTCTGTAGACGGTTGAGACTTCGATGAACGCTTTGATAAATATAATGTTTTCAACACCCATCTAGCTTATATTAACCATCTAGACTTCAAAACGAATAGTGGTTGTGCAAAAATGAAAACTACCTAAAATTGTCTAAAATCGACTGGAAATCACGAAATAAGCATTATCAAGTTTTGTTGCTTTTTCATGGTTATTTGCCAAATTTTGTGAGTTTGTGTTTTCTGTAAACGGTTGAGACTTCGATGAACGCTTTGATAAATATAATGTTTTCAACACCCATCTAGCTTATATTAACCATCTAGACTTCAAAACGAATAGAGGTTTTGCAAAAATGAAAACTACCTAAAAATGTCTAAAATCGACTGGAAATCACGAAATAAGCATTTTCAAGTTTTGTTGCTTTTTCATGGTTATTTGCCATATTTTGTGAGTTTGTGTTTTCTGTAGACGGTTGAGACTTCGATGAACGCTTTGATAAATATAATGTTTTCAACACCCATCTAGCTTATATTAACCATCTAGACTTCAAAACGAATAGTGGTTTTGCAAAAATGAAAACTACCTAAAAGTGTCTAAAATCGACTGGAAATCACGAAATAAGCATTTTCAAGTTTTGTTGCTTTTTCATGGTTATTTGCCATATTTTGTGAGTTTGTGTTTTCTGTAAACCGTTGAGACTTCGATGAACGCTTTGATAAATATAATGTTTTCAACAACCATCTAGATTATATTAACCATCTAGACTTCAAAACGAATAGAGGTTTTGCAAAAATGAAAACTACCTAAAAGTGTCTAAAATCGACTGGAAATCAGGAAATAAGCATTTTCAAGTTTTGTTGCTTTTTCATGGTTATTTGCCATATTTTGTGAGTTTGTGTTTTCTGTAAACCGTTGAGACTTCGATGAACGCTTTGATAAATATAATGTTTTCAACACCCATCTAGCTTATATTAACCATCTAGACTTCAAAACGAATAGTGGTTTTGCAAAAATGAAAACTACCTAAAAGTGTCTAAAATCGACTGGAAATCACGAAATAAGCATTTTCAAGTTTTGTTGCTTTTTCATGGTTATTTGCCATATTTTGTGAGTTTGTGTTTTCTGTAAACGGTTGAGACTTCGATGAACGCTTTGATAAATATAATGTTTTCAACACCCATCTAGCTTATATTAACCATCTAGACTTCAAAACGAATAGAGGTTTTGCAAAAATGAAAACTACCTAAAAGTGTCTAAAATCGACTGGAAATCACGAAATAAGCATTTTCAAGTTTTGTTGCTTTTTCATGGTTATTTGCCAAATTTTGTGAGTTTGTGTTTTCTGTAAACGGTTGAGACTTCGATGAACGCTTTGATAAATATAATGTTTTCAACACCCATCTAGCTTATATTAACCATCTAGACTTCAAAACGAATAGAGGTTTTGCAAAAATGAAAACTACCTAAAAATGTCTAAAATCGACTGGAAATCACGAAATAAGCATTTTCAAGTTTTGTTGCTTTTTCATGGTTATTTGCCATATTTTGTGAGTTTGTGTTTTCTGTAAACGGTTGAGACTTCGATGAACGCTTTGATAAATATAATGTTTTCAACACCCATCTAGCTTATATTAACCATCTAGACTTCAAAACGAATAGTGGTTTTGCAAAAATGAAAACTACCTAAAATGTCTAAAATCGACTGGAAATCACGAAATAAGCATTTTCAAGTTTTGTTGCTTTTTCATGGTTATTTGCCAAATTTTGTGAGTTTGTGTTTTCTGTAAACCGTTGAGACTTCGATGAACGCTTTGATAAATATAATGTTTTCAACACCCATCTAGCTTATATTAACCATCTAGACTTCAAAACGAATAGTGGTTTTGCAAAAATGAAAACTACCTAAAAGTGTCTAAAATCGACTGGAAATCACGAAATAAGCATTTTCAAGTTTTGTTGCTTTTTCGTGGTTATTTGCCATATTTTGTGAGTTTGTGTTTTCTGTAAACCGTTGAGACTTCGATGAACGCTTTGATAAATATAATGTTTTCAACAACCATCTAGCTTATATTAACCATCTAGACTTCAAAACGAATAGTGGTTTTGCAAAAATGAAAACTACCTAAAAGTGTCTAAAACGACTGGAAATCACGAAATAAGCATTTTCAAGTTTTGTTGCTTTTTCATGGTTATTTGCCAAATTTTGTGAGTTTGTGTTTGCTGTAAACCGTTGAGACTTCGATGAACGCTTTGATAAATATAATGTTTTCAACACCCATCTAGCTTATATTAACCATCTAGACTTCAAAACGAATAGTGGTTTTGCAAAAATGAAAACTACCTAAAAGTGTCTAAAATCGACTGGAAATCACGAAATAAGCATTTTCAAGTTTTGTTGCTTTTTCATGGTTATTTGCCAAATTTTGTGAGTTTGTGTTTTCTGTAAACCGTTGAGACTTCGATGAACGCTTTGATAAATATAATGTTTTCAACACCCATCTAGCTTATATTAACCATCTAGACTTCAAAACGAATAGTGGTTTTGCAAAAATGAAAACTACCTAAAAGTGTCTAAAACGACTGGAAATCACGAATTAAGCATTTTCAAGTTTTGTTGCTTTTTCATGGTTATTTGCCAAATTTTGTGAGTTTGTGTTTGCTGTAAACCGTTGAGACTTCGATGAACGCTTTGATAAATATAATGTTTTCAACACCCATCTAGCTTATATTAACCATCTAGACTTCAAAACGAATAGTGGTTTTGCAAAAATGAAAACTACCTAAAAGTGTCTAAAATCGACTGGAAATCACGAAATAAGCATTTTCAAGTTTTGTTGCTTTTTCATGGTTATTTGCCAAATTTTGTGAGTTTGTGTTTTCTGTAAACCGTTGAGACTTCGATGAACGCTTTGATAAATATAATGTTTTCAACACCCATCTAGCTTATATTAACCATCTAGACTTCAAAACGAATAGTGGTTTTGCAAAAATGAAAACTACCTAAAATTGTCTAAAATCGACTGGAAATCACGAAATAAGCATTTTCAAGTTTTGTTGCTTTTTCATGGTTATTTGCCATATTTTGTGAGTTTGTGTTTTCTGTAAACCGTTGAGACTTCGATGAACGCTTTGATAAATATAATGTTTTCAACACCCATCTAGCTTATATTAACCATCTAGACTTCAAAACGAATAGTGGTTTTGCAAAAATGAAAACTACCTAACAGTGGAAATCACGAAAGCATTTTCAAGTTTTGTTGCTTTTTCATGGTTATTTGCCAAATTTTGTGAGTTTGTGTTTTCTGTAAACGGTTGTGACTTCGATGAACGCTTTGATAAATATAATGTTTTCAACACCCATCTAGCTTATATTAACCATCTAGACTTCAAAACGAATAGTGGTTTTGCAAAAATGAAAACTACCTAAAAGTGTCTAAAATCGACTGGAAATCACGAAATAAGCATTTTCAAGTTTTGTTGCTTTTTCATGGTTATTTGCCAAATTTTGTGAGTTTTTGTTTTCTGTAAACCGTTGAGACTTCGATGAACGCTTTGATAAATATAATGTTTTCAACTCCCATCTAGCTTATATTAACCATCTAGACTTCAAAACGAATAGTGGTTTTGCAAAAATGAAAACTACCTAAAAGTGTCTAAAATCGACTGGAAATCACGAAATAAGCATTTTCAAGTTTTGTTGCTTTTTCATGGTTATTTGCCATATTTTGTGAGTTTGTGTTTTCTGTAAACGGTTGAGACTTCGATGAACGCTTTGATAAATATAATGTTTTCAACACCCATCTAGCTTATATTAACCATCTAGACTTCAAAACGAATAGTGGTTTTGCAAAAATGAAAACTACCTAAAAGTGTCTAAAATCGACTGGAAATCACGAAATAAGCATTTTCAATTTTTGTTGCTTTTTCATGGTTATTTGCCATATTTTGTGAGTTTGTGTTTTCTGTAGACGGTTGAGACTTCGATGAACGCTTTGATAAATATAATGTTTTCAACACCCATCTAGCTTATATTAACCATCTAGACTTCAAAACGAATAGTGGTTGTGCAAAAATGAAAACTACCTAAAAGTGTCTAAAATCGACTGGAAATCACGAAAGCATTTTCAAGTTTTGTTGCTTTTTCATGGTTATTTGACAAATTATGTGAGTTTGTGTTTTCTGAAAACGGTTGTAACTTCGATGAACGCTTTGATAAATATAATGTTATCAACACCCATCTACCTTATATTAACCATCTAGACTTCAAAACGAATAGTGGTTTTGCAAAAATGAAAACTACCTAAAAGTGTCTAAAATCGACTGGAAATCACGAAATAAGCATTTTCAAGTTTTGTTGCTTTTTCTTGGTTATTTGCCATATTTTTTTGAGTTTGTGTTTTCTGAAATCGGTATTGACTTCGATAAACGCTTTGATAAATATAATGTTTTCAACTCCCATCTAGCTTATATTAACCATCTAGACTTCAAAACGAATAGTGGTTTTGCAAAAATGAAAACTACCTAAAAGTGTCTAAAATCGACTGGAAATCACGAAATAAGGTTTTTCAAGTTTTGTTACTTTTTCATGGTTATTTGCCATATTTTGTGAGTTTGTGTTTTCTGTAAACCGTTGAGACTTCGATGAACACTTTGATAAATATAATGTTTTCAACTCCCATCTAGCTTATATTAACCATCTAGACTTCAAAACGAATAGTGGTTTTGCAAAAATGAAAACTACCTAAAAGTGTCTAAAATCGACTGGAATTCACGAAATAAGCATTTTCAAGTTTTGTTGCTTTTTCATGGTTATTTGCCAAATTTTGTGAGTTTGTGTTTTCTGTAAACCGTTGAGACTTCGATGAACGCTTTGATAAATATAATGTTTTCAACACCCATCTAGCTTATATTAACCATCTAGACTTCAAAACGAATAGTGGTTTTGCAAAAATGAAAACTACCTAAAAGTGTCTAAAATCGACTGGAAATCACGAAATAAGCATTTTCAAGTTTTGTTGCTTTTTCATGGTTATTTGCCATATTTTGTGAGTTTGTGTTTTCTGTAAACGGTTGAGACTTCGATGAACGCTTTGATAAATATAATGTTTTCAACACCCATCTAGCTTATATTAACCATCTAGACTTCAAAACGAATAGTGGTTTTGCAAAAATGAAAACTACCTAAAAGTGTCTAAAATCGACTGGAAATCACGAAATAAGCATTTTCAAGTTTTGTTGCTTTTTCATGGTTATTTGCCATATTTTGTGAGTTTGTGTTTTCTGTAGACGGTTGAGACTTCGATGAACGCTTTGATAAATATAATGTTTTCAACACCCATCTAGCTTATATTAACCATCTAGACTTCAAAACGAATAGTGGTTTTGCAAAAATGAAAACTACCTAAAAGTGTCTAAAATCGACTGGAAATCACGAAATAAGCATTTTCAAGTTTTGTTGCTTTTTCATGGTTATTTGCCAAATTTTGTGAGTTTGTGTTTTCTGTAAACGGTTGAGACTTCGATGAACGCTTTGATAAATATAATGTTTTCAACACCCATCTAGCTTATATTAACCATCTAGACTTCAAAACGAATAGTGGTTTTGCAAAAATGAAAACTACCTAAAAGTGTCTAAAATCGACTGGAAATCACGAAATAAGCATTTTCAATTTTTGTTGCTTTTTCATGGTTATTTGCCATATTTTGTGAGTTTGTGTTTTCTGTAGACGGTTGAGACTTCGATGAACGCTTTGATAAATATAATGTTTTCAACACCCATCTAGCTTATATTAACCATCTAGACTTCAAAACGAATAGTGGTTGTGCAAAAATGAAAACTACCTAAAAGTGTCTAAAATCGACTGGAAATCACGAAAGCATTTTCAAGTTTTGTTGCTTTTTCATGGTTATTTGACAAATTATGTGAGTTTGTGTTTTCTGAAAACGGTTGTAACTTCGATGAACGCTTTGATAAATATAATGTTATCAACACCCATCTACCTTATATTAACCATCTAGACTTCAAAACGAATAGTGGTTTTGCAAAAATGAAAACTACCTAAAAGTGTCTAAAATCGACTGGAAATCACGAAATAAGCATTTTCAAGTTTTGTTGCTTTTTCATGGTTATTTGCCATATTTTGTGAGTTTGTGTTTTCTGTAAACGGTTGAGACTTCGATGAACGCTTTGATAAATATAATGTTTTCAACACCCATCTAGCTTATATTAACCATCTAGACTTCAAAACGAATAGTGGTTTTGCAAAAATGAAAACTACCTAAAAGTGTCTAAAATCGACTGGAAATCACGAAATAAGCATTTTCAAGTTTTGTTGCTTTTTCATGGTTATTTGCCATATTTTGTGAGTTTGTGTTTTCTGTAGACGGTTGAGACTTCGATGAACGCTTTGATAAATATAATGTTTTCAACACCCATCTAGCTTATATTAACCATCTAGACTTCAAAACGAATAGTGGTTTTGCAAAAATGAAAACTACCTAAAAGTGTCTAAAATCGACTGGAAATCACGAAATAAGCATTTTCAAGTTTTGTTGCTTTTTCATGGTTATTTGCCAAATTTTGTGAGTTTGTGTTTTCTGTAAACGGTTGAGACTTCGATGAACGCTTTGATAAATATAATGTTTTCAACACCCATCTAGCTTATATTAACCATCTAGACTTCAAAACGAATAGTGGTTTTGCAAAAATGAAAACTACCTAAAAGTGTCTAAAATCGACTGGAAATCACGAAATAAGCATTTTCAATTTTTGTTGCTTTTTCATGGTTATTTGCCATATTTTGTGAGTTTGTGTTTTCTGTAGACGGTTGAGACTTCGATGAACGCTTTGATAAATATAATGTTTTCAACACCCATCTAGCTTATATTAACCATCTAGACTTCAAAACGAATAGTGGTTGTGCAAAAATGAAAACTACCTAAAAGTGTCTAAAATCGACTGGAAATCACGAAAGCATTTTCAAGTTTTGTTGCTTTTTCATGGTTATTTGACAAATTATGTGAGTTTGTGTTTTCTGAAAACGGTTGTAACTTCGATGAACGCTTTGATAAATATAATGTTATCAACACCCATCTACCTTATATTAACCATCTAGACTTCAAAACGAATAGTGGTTTTGCAAAAATGAAAACTACCTAAAAGTGTCTAAAATCGACTGGAAATCACGAAATAAGCATTTTCAAGTTTTGTTGCTTTTTCTTGGTTATTTGCCATATTTTTTTGAGTTTGTGTTTTCTGAAATCGGTATTGACTTCGATAAACGCTTTGATAAATATAATGTTTTCAACTCCCATCTAGCTTATATTAACCATCTAGACTTCAAAACGAATAGTGGTTTTGCAAAAATGAAAACTACCTAAAAGTGTCTAAAATCGACTGGAAATCACGAAATAAGGTTTTTCAAGTTTTGTTACTTTTTCATGGTTATTTGCCATATTTTGTGAGTTTGTGTTTTCTGTAAACCGTTGAGACTTCGATGAACACTTTGATAAATATAATGTTTTCAACTCCCATCTAGCTTATATTAACCATCTAGACTTCAAAACGAATAGTGGTTTTGCAAAAATGAAAACTACCTAAAAGTGTCTAAAATCGACTGGAATTCACGAAATAAGCATTTTCAAGTTTTGTTGCTTTTTCATGGTTATTTGCCAAATTTTGTGAGTTTGTGTTTTCTGTAAACCGTTGAGACTTCGATGAACGCTTTGATAAATATAATGTTTTCAACACCCATCTAGCTTATATTAACCATCTAGACTTCAAAACGAATAGTGGTTTTGCAAAAATGAAAACTACCTAAAAGTGTCTAAAATCGACTGGAAATCACGAAATAAGCATTTTCAAGTTTTGTTGCTTTTTCATGGTTATTTGCCATATTTTGTGAGTTTGTGTTTTCTGTAGACGGTTGAGACTTCGATGAACGCTTTGATAAATATAATGTTTTCAACACCCATCTAGCTTATATTAACCATCTAGACTTCAAAACGAATAGTGGTTTTGCAAAAATGAAAACTACCTAAAAGTGTCTAAAATCGACTGGAAATCACGAAATAAGCATTTTCAAGTTTTGTTGCTTTTTCATGGTTATTTGCCAAATTTTGTGAGTTTGTGTTTTCTGTAAACCGTTGAGACTTCGATGAACGCTTTGATAAATATAATGTTTTCAACACCCATCTAGCTTATATTAACCATCTAGACTTCAAAACGAATAGAGGTTTTGCAAAAATGAAAACTACCTAAAAATGTCTAAAATCGACTGGAAATCACGAAATAAGCATTTTCAAGTTTTGTTGCTTTTTCATGGTTATTTGCCATATTTTGTGAGTTTGTGTTTTCTGTAGACGGTTGAGACTTCGATGAACGCTTTGATAAATATAATGTTTTCAACACCCATCTAGCTTATATTAACCATCTAGACTTCAAAACGAATAGTGGTTTTGCAAAAATGAAAACTACCTAAAATGTCTAAAATCGACTGGAAATCACGAAATAAGCATTTTCAAGTTTTGTTGCTTTTTCATGGTTATTTGCCAAATTTTGTGAGTTTGTGTTTTCTGTA
Source organism: Octopus bimaculoides (assembly GCF_046866305.1). Taxonomy (NCBI): domain Eukaryota; kingdom Metazoa; phylum Mollusca; class Cephalopoda; order Octopoda; family Octopodidae; genus Octopus; species Octopus bimaculoides. The sequence continues at coordinate 67,511 of NW_028315325.1, read as the reverse complement.
AACCGTTGAGACTTCGATGAACGCTTTGATAAATATAATGTTTTCAACACCCATCTAGCTTATATTAACCATCTAGACTTCAAAACGAATAGTGGTTTTGCAAAAATGAAAACTACCTAAAAGTGTCTAAAATCGACTGGAAATCACGAAATAAGCATTTTCAATTTTTGTTGCTTTTTCATGGTTATTTGCCATATTTTGTGAGTTTGTGTTTTCTGTAGACGGTTGAGACTTCGATGAACGCTTTGATAAATATAATGTTTTCAACACCCATCTAGCTTATATTAACCATCTAGACTTCAAAACGAATAGTGGTTGTGCAAAAATGAAAACTACCTAAAAGTGTCTAAAATCGACTGGAAATCACGAAAGCATTTTCAAGTTTTGTTGCTTTTTCATGGTTATTTGACAAATTATGTGAGTTTGTGTTTTCTGAAAACGGTTGTAACTTCGATGAACGCTTTGATAAATATAATGTTATCAACACCCATCTACCTTATATTAACCATCTAGACTTCAAAACGAATAGTGGTTTTGCAAAAATGAAAACTACCTAAAAGTGTCTAAAATCGACTGGAAATCACGAAATAAGCATTTTCAAGTTTTGTTGCTTTTTCTTGGTTATTTGCCATATTTTTTTGAGTTTGTGTTTTCTGAAATCGGTATTGACTTCGATAAACGCTTTGATAAATATAATGTTTTCAACTCCCATCTAGCTTATATTAACCATCTAGACTTCAAAACGAATAGTGGTTTTGCAAAAATGAAAACTACCTAAAAGTGTCTAAAATCGACTGGAAATCACGAAATAAGGTTTTTCAAGTTTTGTTACTTTTTCATGGTTATTTGCCATATTTTGTGAGTTTGTGTTTTCTGTAAACCGTTGAGACTTCGATGAACACTTTGATAAATATAATGTTTTCAACTCCCATCTAGCTTATATTAACCATCTAGACTTCAAAACGAATAGTGGTTTTGCAAAAATGAAAACTACCTAAAAGTGTCTAAAATCGACTGGAATTCACGAAATAAGCATTTTCAAGTTTTGTTGCTTTTTCATGGTTATTTGCCATATTTTGTGAGTTTGTGTTTTCTGTAAACCGTTGAGACTTCGATGAACACTTTGATAAATATAATGTTTTCAACTCCCATCTAGCTTATATTAACCATCTAGACTTCAAAACGAATAGTGGTTTTGCAAAAATGAAAACTACCTAAAAGTGTCTAAAATCGACTGGAAATCACGAAATAAGCATTTTCAAGTTTTGTTGCTTTTTCATGGTTATTTGCCATATTTTGTGAGTTTGTGTTTTCTGTAGACGGTTGAGACTTCGATGAACGCTTTGATAAATATAATGTTTTCAACACCCATCTAGCTTATATTAACCATCTAGACTTCAAAACGAATAGTGGTTTTGCAAAAATGAAAACTACCTAAAAGTGTCTAAAATCGACTGGAAATCACGAAATAAGCATTTTCAAGTTTTGTTGCTTTTTCATGGTTATTTGCCAAATTTTGTGAGTTTGTGTTTTCTGTAAACCGTTGAGACTTCGATGAACGCTTTGATAAATATAATGTTTTCAACACCCATCTAGCTTATATTAACCATCTAGACTTCAAAACGAATAGAGGTTTTGCAAAAATGAAAACTACCTAAAAATGTCTAAAATCGACTGGAAATCACGAAATAAGCATTTTCAAGTTTTGTTGCTTTTTCATGGTTATTTGCCATATTTTGTGAGTTTGTGTTTTCTGTAGACGGTTGAGACTTCGATGAACGCTTTGATAAATATAATGTTTTCAACACCCATCTAGCTTATATTAACCATCTAGACTTCAAAACGAATAGTGGTTTTGCAAAAATGAAAACTACCTAAAATGTCTAAAATCGACTGGAAATCACGAAATAAGCATTTTCAAGTTTTGTTGCTTTTTCATGGTTATTTGCCAAATTTTGTGAGTTTGTGTTTTCTGTAAACCGTTGAGACTTCGATGAACGCTTTGATAAATATAATGTTTTCAACACCCATCTAGCTTATATTAACCATCTAGACTTCAAAACGAATAGTGGTTTTGCAAAAATGAAAACTACCTAAAAGTGTCTAAAATCGACTGGAAATCACGAAATAAGCATTTTCAAGTTTTGTTGCTTTTTCATGGTTATTTGCCATATTTTGTGAGTTTGTGTTTTCTGTAAACCGTTGAGACTTCGATGAACGCTTTGATAAATATAATGTTTTCAACAACCATCTAGCTTATATTAACCATCTAGACTTCAAAACGAATAGAGGTTTTGCAAAAATGAAAACTACCTAAAAGTGTCTAAAATCGACTGGAAATCAGGAAATAAGCATTTTCAAGTTTTGTTGCTTTTTCATGGTTATTTGCCATATTTTGTGAGTTTGTGTTTTCTGTAAACCGTTGAGACTTCGATGAATGCTTTGATAAATATAATGTTTTCAACACCCATCTAGCTTATATTAACCATCTAGACTTCAAAACGAATAGTGGTTTTGCAAAAATGAAAACTACCTAAAAGTGTCTAAAATCGACTGGAAATCACGAAATAAGCATTTTCAAGTTTTGTTGCTTTTTCATGGTTATTTGCCATATTTTGTGAGTTTGTGTTTTCTGTAAACGGTTGAGACTTCGATGAACGCTTTGATAAATATAATGTTTTCAACACCCATCTAGCTTATATTAACCATCTAGACTTCAAAACGAATAGAGGTTTTGCAAAAATGAAAACTACCTAAAAGTGTCTAAAATCGACTGGAAATCACGAAATAAGCATTTTCAAGTTTTGTTGCTTTTTCATGGTTATTTGCCAAATTTTGTGAGTTTGTGTTTTCTGTAAACCGTTGAGACTTCGATGAACGCTTTGATAAATATAATGTTTTCAACACCCATCTAGCTTATATTAACCATCTAGACTTCAAAACGAATAGAGGTTTTGCAAAAATGAAAACTACCTAAAAGTGTCTAAAATCGACTGGAAATCACGAAATAAGCATTTTCAAGTTTTGTTGCTTTTTCATGGTTATTTGCCAAATTTTGTGAGTTTGTGTTTTCTGTAAACGGTTGAGACTTCGATGAACGCTTTGATAAATATAATGTTTTCAACACCCATCTAGCTTATATTAACCATCTAGACTTCAAAACGAATAGAGGTTTTGCAAAAATGAAAACTACCTAAAAATGTCTAAAATCGACTGGAAATCACGAAATAAGCATTTTCAAGTTTTGTTGCTTTTTCATGGTTATTTGCCATATTTTGTGAGTTTGTGTTTTCTGTAGACGGTTGAGACTTCGATGAACGCTTTGATAAATATAATGTTTTCAACACCCATCTAGCTTATATTAACCATCTAGACTTCAAAACGAATAGTGGTTGTGCAAAAATGAAAACTACCTAAAATTGTCTAAAATCGACTGGAAATCACGAAATAAGCATTTTCAAGTTTTGTTGCTTTTTCATGGTTATTTGCCATATTTTGTGAGTTTGTGTTTTCTGTAAACGGTTGAGACTTCGATGAACGCTTTGATAAATATAATGTTTTCAACACCCATCTAGCTTATATTAACCATCTAGACTTCAAAACGAATAGTGGTTTTGCAAAAATGAAAACTACCTAAAAGTGTCTAAAATCGACTGGAAATCACGAAATAAGCATTTTCAAGTTTTGTTGCTTTTTCATGGTTATTTGCCAAATTTTGTGAGTTTGTGTTTTCTGTAAACCGTTGAGACTTCGATGAACGCTTTGATAAATATAATGTTTTCAACACCCATCTAGCTTATATTAACCATCTAGACTTCAAAACGAATAGAGGTTTTGCAAAAATGAAAACTACCTAAAAATGTCTAAAATCGACTGGAAATCACGAAATAAGCATTTTCAAGTTTTGTTGCTTTTTCATGGTTATTTGCCATATTTTGTGAGTTTGTGTTTTCTGTAGACGGTTGAGACTTCGATGAACGCTTTGATAAATATAATGTTTTCAACACCCATCTAGCTTATATTAACCATCTAGACTTCAAAACGAATAGTGGTTGTGCAAAAATGAAAACTACCTAAAATTGTCTAAAATCGACTGGAAATCACGAAATAAGCATTTTCAAGTTTTGTTGCTTTTTCATGGTTATTTGCCATATTTTGTGAGTTTGTGTTTTCTGTAAACGGTTGAGACTTCGATGAACGCTTTGATAAATATAATGTTTTCAACACCCATCTAGCTTATATTAACCATCTAGACTTCAAAACGAATAGTGGTTTTGCAAAAATGAAAACTACCTAAAAGTGTCTAAAATCGACTGGAAATCACGAAATAAGCATTTTCAAGTTTTGTTGCTTTTTCATGGTTATTTGCCAAATTTTGTGAGTTTGTGTTTTCTGTAAACCGTTGAGACTTCGATGAACGCTTTGATAAATATAATGTTTTCAACACCCATCTAGCTTATATTAACCATCTAGACTTCAAAACGAATAGAGGTTTTGCAAAAATGAAAACTACCTAAAAGTGTCTAAAATCGACTGGAAATCACGAAATAAGCATTTTCAAGTTTTGTTGCTTTTTCATGGTTATTTGCCAAATTTTGTGAGTTTGTGTTTTCTGTAAACGGTTGAGACTTCGATGAACGCTTTGATAAATATAATGTTTTCAACACCCATCTAGCTTATATTAACCATCTAGACTTCAAAACGAATAGAGGTTTTGCAAAAATGAAAACTACCTAAAAATGTCTAAAATCGACTGGAAATCACGAAATAAGCATTTTCAAGTTTTGTTGCTTTTTCATGGTTATTTGCCATATTTTGTGAGTTTGTGTTTTCTGTAGACGGTTGAGACTTCGATGAACGCTTTGATAAATATAATGTTTTCAACACCCATCTAGCTTATATTAACCATCTAGACTTCAAAACGAATAGTGGTTGTGCAAAAATGAAAACTACCTAAAATTGTCTAAAATCGACTGGAAATCACGAAATAAGCATTTTCAAGTTTTGTTGCTTTTTCATGGTTATTTGCCATATTTTGTGAGTTTGTGTTTTCTGTAAACGGTTGAGACTTCGATGAACGCTTTGATAAATATAATGTTTTCAACACCCATCTAGCTTATATTAACCATCTAGACTTCAAAACGAATAGTGGTTTTGCAAAAATGAAAACTACCTAAAAGTGTCTAAAATCGACTGGAAATCACGAAATAAGCATTTTCAAGTTTTGTTGCTTTTTCATGGTTATTTGCCATATTTTGTGAGTTTGTGTTTTCTGTAGACGGTTGAGACTTCGATGAACGCTTTGATAAATATAATGTTTTCAACACCCATCTAGCTTATATTAACCATCTAGACTTCAAAACGAATAGTGGTTGTGCAAAAATGAAAACTACCTAAAATTGTCTAAAATCGACTGGAAATCACGAAATAAGCATTATCAAGTTTTGTTGCTTTTTCATGGTTATTTGCCAAATTTTGTGAGTTTGTGTTTTCTGTAAACGGTTGAGACTTCGATGAACGCTTTGATAAATATAATGTTTTCAACACCCATCTAGCTTATATTAACCATCTAGACTTCAAAACGAATAGAGGTTTTGCAAAAATGAAAACTACCTAAAAATGTCTAAAATCGACTGGAAATCACGAAATAAGCATTTTCAAGTTTTGTTGCTTTTTCATGGTTATTTGCCATATTTTGTGAGTTTGTGTTTTCTGTAGACGGTTGAGACTTCGATGAACGCTTTGATAAATATAATGTTTTCAACACCCATCTAGCTTATATTAACCATCTAGACTTCAAAACGAATAGTGGTTGTGCAAAAATGAAAACTACCTAAAATTGTCTAAAATCGACTGGAAATCACGAAATAAGCATTTTCAAGTTTTGTTGCTTTTTCATGGTTATTTGCCAAATTTTGTGAGTTTGTGTTTTCTGTAAACGGTTGAGACTTCGATGAACGCTTTGATAAATATAATGTTTTCAACACCCATCTAGCTTATATTAACCATCTAGACTTCAAAACGAATAGAGGTTTTGCAAAAATGAAAACTACCTAAAAATGTCTAAAATCGACTGGAAATCACGAAATAAGCATTTTCAAGTTTTGTTGCTTTTTCATGGTTATTTGCCATATTTTGTGAGTTTGTGTTTTCTGTAGACGGTTGAGACTTCGATGAACGCTTTGATAAATATAATGTTTTCAACACCCATCTAGCTTATATTAACCATCTAGACTTCAAAACGAATAGTGGTTGTGCAAAAATGAAAACTACCTAAAATTGTCTAAAATCGACTGGAAATCACGAAATAAGCATTTTCAAGTTTTGTTGCTTTTTCATGGTTATTTGCCATATTTTGTGAGTTTGTGTTTTCTGTAAACGGTTGAGACTTCGATGAACGCTTTCATAAATATAATGTTTTCAACACCCATCTAGCTTATATTAACCATCTAGACTTCAAAACGAATAGTGGTTTTGCAAAAATGAAAACTACCTAAAAGTGTCTAAAATCGACAGGAAATCACGAAATAAGCATTTTCAAGTTTTGTTGCTTTTTCATGGTTATTTGCCAAATTTTGTGAGTTTGTGTTTTCTGTAAACCGTTGAGACTTCGATGAACGCTTTGATAAATATAATGTTTTCAACACCCATCTAGCTTATATTAACCATCTAGACTTCAAAACGAATAGAGGTTTTGCAAAAATGAAAACTACCTAAAAGTGTCTAAAATCGACTGGAAATCACGAAATAAGCATTTTCAAGTTTTGTTGCTTTTTCATGGTTATTTGCCAAATTTTGTGAGTTTGTGTTTTCTGTAAACGGTTGAGACTTCGATGAACGCTTTGATAAATATAATGTTTTCAACACCCATCTAGCTTATATTAACCATCTAGACTTCAAAACGAATAGAGGTTTTGCAAAAATGAAAACTACCTAAAAATGTCTAAAATCGACTGGAAATCACGAAATAAGCATTTTCAAGTTTTGTTGCTTTTTCATGGTTATTTGCCATATTTTGTGAGTTTGTGTTTTCTGTAGACGGTTGAGACTTCGATGAACGCTTTGATAAATATAATGTTTTCAACACCCATCTAGCTTATATTAACCATCTAGACTTCAAAACGAATAGTGGTTTTGCAAAAATGAAAACTACCTAAAAGTGTCTAAAATCGACTGGAAATCACGAAATAAGCATTTTCAAGTTTTGTTGCTTTTTCATGGTTATTTGCCATATTTTGTGAGTTTGTGTTTTCTGTAGACGGTTGAGACTTCGATGAACGCTTTGATAAATATAATGTTTTCAACACCCATCTAGCTTATATTAACCATCTAGACTTCAAAACGAATAGTGGTTGTGCAAAAATGAAAACTACCTAAAATTGTCTAAAATCGACTGGAAATCACGAAATAAGCATTATCAAGTTTTGTTGCTTTTTCATGGTTATTTGCCAAATTTTGTGAGTTTGTGTTTTCTGTAAACGGTTGAGACTTCGATGAACGCTTTGATAAATATAATGTTTTCAACACCCATCTAGCTTATATTAACCATCTAGACTTCAAAACGAATAGAGGTTTTGCAAAAATGAAAACTACCTAAAAATGTCTAAAATCGACTGGAAATCACGAAATAAGCATTTTCAAGTTTTGTTGCTTTTTCATGGTTATTTGCCATATTTTGTGAGTTTGTGTTTTCTGTAGACGGTTGAGACTTCGATGAACGCTTTGATAAATATAATGTTTTCAACACCCATCTAGCTTATATTAACCATCTAGACTTCAAAACGAATAGTGGTTTTGCAAAAATGAAAACTACCTAAAAGTGTCTAAAATCGACTGGAAATCACGAAATAAGCATTTTCAAGTTTTGTTGCTTTTTCATGGTTATTTGCCATATTTTGTGAGTTTGTGTTTTCTGTAAACCGTTGAGACTTCGATGAACGCTTTGATAAATATAATGTTTTCAACAACCATCTAGATTATATTAACCATCTAGACTTCAAAACGAATAGAGGTTTTGCAAAAATGAAAACTACCTAAAAGTGTCTAAAATCGACTGGAAATCAGGAAATAAGCATTTTCAAGTTTTGTTGCTTTTTCATGGTTATTTGCCATATTTTGTGAGTTTGTGTTTTCTGTAAACCGTTGAGACTTCGATGAACGCTTTGATAAATATAATGTTTTCAACACCCATCTAGCTTATATTAACCATCTAGACTTCAAAACGAATAGTGGTTTTGCAAAAATGAAAACTACCTAAAAGTGTCTAAAATCGACTGGAAATCACGAAATAAGCATTTTCAAGTTTTGTTGCTTTTTCATGGTTATTTGCCATATTTTGTGAGTTTGTGTTTTCTGTAAACGGTTGAGACTTCGATGAACGCTTTGATAAATATAATGTTTTCAACACCCATCTAGCTTATATTAACCATCTAGACTTCAAAACGAATAGAGGTTTTGCAAAAATGAAAACTACCTAAAAGTGTCTAAAATCGACTGGAAATCACGAAATAAGCATTTTCAAGTTTTGTTGCTTTTTCATGGTTATTTGCCAAATTTTGTGAGTTTGTGTTTTCTGTAAACGGTTGAGACTTCGATGAACGCTTTGATAAATATAATGTTTTCAACACCCATCTAGCTTATATTAACCATCTAGACTTCAAAACGAATAGAGGTTTTGCAAAAATGAAAACTACCTAAAAATGTCTAAAATCGACTGGAAATCACGAAATAAGCATTTTCAAGTTTTGTTGCTTTTTCATGGTTATTTGCCATATTTTGTGAGTTTGTGTTTTCTGTAAACGGTTGAGACTTCGATGAACGCTTTGATAAATATAATGTTTTCAACACCCATCTAGCTTATATTAACCATCTAGACTTCAAAACGAATAGTGGTTTTGCAAAAATGAAAACTACCTAAAATGTCTAAAATCGACTGGAAATCACGAAATAAGCATTTTCAAGTTTTGTTGCTTTTTCATGGTTATTTGCCAAATTTTGTGAGTTTGTGTTTTCTGTAAACCGTTGAGACTTCGATGAACGCTTTGATAAATATAATGTTTTCAACACCCATCTAGCTTATATTAACCATCTAGACTTCAAAACGAATAGTGGTTTTGCAAAAATGAAAACTACCTAAAAGTGTCTAAAATCGACTGGAAATCACGAAATAAGCATTTTCAAGTTTTGTTGCTTTTTCGTGGTTATTTGCCATATTTTGTGAGTTTGTGTTTTCTGTAAACCGTTGAGACTTCGATGAACGCTTTGATAAATATAATGTTTTCAACAACCATCTAGCTTATATTAACCATCTAGACTTCAAAACGAATAGTGGTTTTGCAAAAATGAAAACTACCTAAAAGTGTCTAAAATCGACTGGAAATCACGAAATAAGCATTTTCAAGTTTTGTTGCTTTTTCATGGTTATTTGCCAAATTTTGTGAGTTTGTGTTTTCTGTAAACTGTTGAGACTTCGATGAACGCTTTGATAAATATAATGTTTTCAACACCCATCTAGCTTATATTAACCATCTAGACTTCAAAACGAATAGAGGTTTTGCAAAAATGAAAACTACCTAAAAGTGTCTAAAATCGACTGGAAATCACGAAATAAGATTTTTCAAGTTTTGTTACTTTTTCATGGTTATTTGCCATATTTTGTGAGTTTGTGTTTTCTGTAAACCGTTGAGACTTCGATGAACACTTTGATAAATATAATGTTTTCAACTCCCATCTAGCTTATATTAACCATCTAGACTTCAAAACGAATAGTGGTTTTGCAAAAATGAAAACTACCTAAAAGTGTCTAAAATCGACTGGAATTCACGAAATAAGCATTTTCAAGTTTTGTTGCTTTTTCATGGTTATTTGCCAAATTTTGTGAGTTTGTGTTTTCTGTAAACGGTTGAGACTTCGATGAACGCTTTGATAAATATAATGTTTTCAACACCCATCTAGCTTATATTAACCATCTAGACTTCAAAACGAATAGTGGTTTTGCAAAAATGAAAACTACCTAAAAGTGTCTAAAACGACTGGAAATCACGAAATGAGCATTTTCAAGTTTTGTTGCTTTTTCATGGTTATTTGCCAAATTTTGTGAGTTTGTGTTTGCTGTAAACCGTTGAGACTTCGATGAACGCTTTGATAAATATAATGTTTTCAACACCCATCTAGCTTATATTAACCATCTAGACTTCAAAACGAATAGTGGTTTTGCAAAAATGAAAACTACCTAAAAGTGTCTAAAATCGACTGGAAATCACGAAATAAGCATTTTCAAGTTTTGTTGCTTTTTCATGGTTATTTGCCAAATTTTGTGAGTTTGTGTTTTCTGTAAACCGTTGAGACTTCGATGAACGCTTTGATAAATATAATGTTTTCAACACCCATCTAGCTTATATTAACCATCTAGACTTCAAAACGAATAGTGGTTTTGCAAAAATGAAAACTACCTAAAAGTGTCTAAAACGACTGGAAATCACGAAATAAGCATTTTCAAGTTTTGTTGCTTTTTCATGGTTATTTGCCAAATTTTGTGAGTTTGTGTTTTCTGTAAACCGTTGAGACTTCGATGAACGCTTTGATAAATATAATGTTTTCAACACCCATCTAGCTTATATTAACCATCTAGACTTCAAAACGAATAGTGGTTTTGCAAAAATGAAAACTACCTAAAATTGTCTAAAATCGACTGGAAATCACGAAATAAGCATTTTCAAGTTTTGTTGCTTTTTCATGGTTATTTGCCATATTTTGTGAGTTTGTGTTTTCTGTAAACCGTTGAGACTTCGATGAACGCTTTGATAAATATAATGTTTTCAACACCCATCTAGCTTATATTAACCATCTAGACTTCAAAACGAATAGTGGTTTTGCAAAAATGAAAACTACCTAACAGTGGAAATCACGAAAGCATTTTCAAGTTTTGTTGCTTTTTCATGGTTATTTGCCAAATTTTGTGAGTTTGTGTTTTCTGTAAACGGTTGTGACTTCGATGAACGCTTTGATAAATATAATGTTTTCAACACCCATCTAGCTTATATTAACCATCTAGACTTCAAAACGAATAGTGGTTTTGCAAAAATGAAAACTACCTAAAAGTGTCTAAAATCGACTGGAAATCACGAAATAAGCATTTTCAAGTTTTGTTGCTTTTTCATGGTTATTTGCCAAATTTTGTGAGTTTTTGTTTTCTGTAAACCGTTGAGACTTCGATGAACGCTTTGATAAATATAATGTTTTCAACTCCCATCTAGCTTATATTAACCATCTAGACTTCAAAACGAATAGTGGTTTTGCAAAAATGAAAACTACCTAAAAGTGTCTAAAATCGACTGGAAATCACGAAATAAGCATTTTCAAGTTTTGTTGCTTTTTCATGGTTATTTGCCATATTTTGTGAGTTTGTGTTTTCTGTAAACGGTTGAGACTTCGATGAACGCTTTGATAAATATAATGTTTTCAACACCCATCTAGCTTATATTAACCATCTAGACTTCAAAACGAATAGTGGTTGTGCAAAAATGAAAACTACCTAAAAGTGTCTAAAATCGACTGGAAATCACGAAAGCATTTTCAAGTTTTGTTGCTTTTTCATGGTTATTTGACAAATTATGTGAGTTTGTGTTTTCTGAAAACGGTTGTAACTTCGATGAACGCTTTGATAAATATAATGTTATCAACACCCATCTACCTTATATTAACCATCTAGACTTCAAAACGAATAGTGGTTTTGCAAAAATGAAAACTACCTAAAAGTGTCTAAAATCGACTGGAAATCACGAAATAAGCATTTTCAAGTTTTGTTGCTTTTTCTTGGTTATTTGCCATATTTTTTTGAGTTTGTGTTTTCTGAAATCGGTATTGACTTCGATAAACGCTTTGATAAATATAATGTTTTCAACTCCCATCTAGCTTATATTAACCATCTAGACTTCAAAACGAATAGTGGTTTTGCAAAAATGAAAACTACCTAAAAGTGTCTAAAATCGACTGGAAATCACGAAATAAGCATTTTCAAGTTTTGTTGCTTTTTCATGGTTATTTGCCAAATTTTGTGAGTTTGTGTTTTCTGTAAACGGTTGAGACTTCGATGAACGCTTTGATAAATATAATGTTATCAACACCCATCTACCTTATATTAACCATCTAGACTTCAAAACGAATAGTGGTTTTGCAAAAATGAAAACTACCTAAAAGTGTCTAAAATCGACTGGAAATCACGAAATAAGCATTTTCAAGTTTTGTTGCTTTTTCTTGGTTATTTGCCATATTTTTTTGAGTTTGTGTTTTCTGTAAACCGTTGAGACTTCGATGAACACTTTGATAAATATAATGTTTTCAACTCCCATCTAGCTTATATTAACCATCTAGACTTCAAAACGAATAGTGGTTTTGCAAAAATGAAAACTACCTAAAAGTGTCTAAAATCGACTGGAATTCACGAAATAAGCATTTTCAAGTTTTGTTGCTTTTTCATGGTTATTTGCCAAATTTTGTGAGTTTGTGTTTTCTGTAAACCGTTGAGACTTCGATGAACGCTTTGATAAATATAATGTTTTCAACACCCATCTAGCTTATATTAACCATCTAGACTTCAAAACGAATAGTGGTTTTGCAAAAATGAAAACTACCTAAAAGTGTCTAAAATCGACTGGAAATCACGAAATAAGCATTTTCAAGTTTTGTTGCTTTTTCATGGTTATTTGCCATATTTTGTGAGTTTGTGTTTTCTGTAAACGGTTGAGACTTCGATGAACGCTTTGATAAATATAATGTTTTCAACACCCATCTAGCTTATATTAACCATCTAGACTTCAAAACGAATAGTGGTTTTGCAAAAATGAAAACTACCTAAAAGTGTCTAAAATCGACTGGAAATCACGAAATAAGCATTTTCAAGTTTTGTTGCTTTTTCATGGTTATTTGCCAAATTTTGTGAGTTTTTGTTTTCTGTAAACCGTTGAGACTTCGATGAACGCTTTGATAAATATAATGTTTTCAACTCCCATCTAGCTTATATTAACCATCTAGACTTCAAAACGAATAGTGGTTTTGCAAAAATGAAAACTACCTAAAAGTGTCTAAAATCGACTGGAAATCACGAAATAAGATTTTTCAAGTTTTGTTACTTTTTCATGGTTATTTGCCATATTTTGTGAGTTTGTGTTTTCTGTAAACCGTTGAGACTTCGATGAACACTTTGATAAATATAATGTTTTCAACTCCCATCTAGCTTATATTAACCATCTAGACTTCAAAACGAATAGTGGTTTTGCAAAAATGAAAACTACCTAAAAGTGTCTAAAATCGACTGGAATTCACGAAATAAGCATTTTCAAGTTTTGTTGCTTTTTCATGGTTATTTGCCAAATTTTGTCAGTTTGTGTTTTCTGTAAACGGTTGAGACTTCGATGAACACTTTGATAAATATAATGTTTTCAACACCCATCTAGCATATATTAACCATCTAGACTTCAAAACGAATAGTGGTTTTGCAAAAATGAAAACTACCTAAAAGTGTCTAAAATCGACTGGAATTCACGAAATAAGCATTTTCAAGTTTTGTTGCTTTTTCATGGTTATTTGCCATATTTTTTGAGTTTGTGTTTTCTGAAATCGGTATTGACTTCGATGAACGCTTTGATAAATATAATGTTTTCAACATCCATCTAGCATATATTAACCATCTAGACTTCAAAACGAATAGTGGTTTTGCAAAAATGAAAACTACCTAAAAGTGTCTAAAATCGACTGGAAATCACGAAAGCATTTTCAAGTTTTGTTGCTTTTTCATGGTTATTTGACAAATTATGTGAGTTTGTGTTTTCTGAAAACGGTTGTAACTTCGATGAACGCTTTGATAAATATAATGTTATCAACACCCATCTACCTTATATTAACCATCTAGACTTCAAAACGAATAGTGGTTTTGCAAAAATGAAAACTACCTAAAAGTGTCTAAAATCGACTGGAAATCACGAAATAAGCATTTTCAAGTTTTGTTGCTTTTTCTTGGTTATTTGCCATATTTTTTGAGTTTGTGTTTTCTGAAATCGGTATTGACTTCGATAAACGCTTTGATAAATATAATGTTTTCAACTCCCATCTAGCTTATATTAACCATCTAGACTTCAAAACGAATAGTGGTTTTGCAAAAATGAAAACTACCTAAAATTGTCTAAAATCGACTGGAAATCACGAAATAAGCATTTTCAAGTTTTGTTGCTTTTTCATGGTTATTTGCCAAATTTTGTGAGTTTGTGTTTTCTGTAAACGGTTGAGACTTCGATGAACGCTTTGATAAATATAATGTTTTCAACACCCATCTAGCTTATATTAACCATCTAGACTTCAAAACGAATAGTGGTTTTGCAAAAATGAAAACTACCTAAAAGTGTCTAAAATCGACTGGAAATCACGAAATAAGCATTTTCAAGTTTTGTTGCTTTTTCATGGTTATTTGCCAAATTTTGTGAGTTTGTGTTTTCTGTAAACCGTTGAGACTTCGATGAACACTTTGATAAATATAATGTTTTCAACTCCCATCTAGCTTATATTAACCATCTAGACTTCAAAACGAATAGTGGTTTTGCAAAAATGAAAACTACCTAAAAGTGTCTAAAATCGACTGGAATTCACGAAATAAGCATTTTCAAGTTTTGTTGCTTTTTCATGGTTATTTGCCAAATTTTGTGAGTTTGTGTTTTCTGTAAACCGTTGAGACTTCGATGAACGCTTTGATAAATATAATGTTTTCAACACCCATCTAGCTTATATTAACCATCTAGACTTCAAAACGAATAGTGGTTTTGCAAAAATGAAAACTACCTAAAAGTGTCTAAAATCGACTGGAAATCACGAAATAAGCATTTTCAAGTTTTGTTGCTTTTTCATGGTTATTTGCCATATTTTGTGAGTTTGTGTTTTCTGTAAACGGTTGAGACTTCGATGAACGCTTTGATAAATATAATGTTTTCAACACCCATCTAGCTTATATTAACCATCTAGACTTCAAAACGAATAGTGGTTTTGCAAAAATGAAAACTACCTAAAAGTGTCTAAAATCGACTGGAATTCACGAAATAAGCATTTTCAAGTTTTGTTGCTTTTTCATGGTTATTTGCCATATTTTTTGAGTTTGTGTTTTCTGAAATCGGTATTGACTTCGATGAACGCTTTGATAAATATAATGTTTTCAACATCCATCTAGCATATATTAACCATCTAGACTTCAAAACGAATAGTGGTTTTGCAAAAATGAAAACTACCTAAAAGTGTCTAAAATCGACTGGAAATCACGAAAGCATTTTCAAGTTTTGTTGCTTTTTCATGGTTATTTGACAAATTATGTGAGTTTGTGTTTTCTGAAAACGGTTGTAACTTCGATGAACGCTTTGATAAATATAATGTTATCAACACCCATCTACCTTATATTAACCATCTAGACTTCAAAACGAATAGTGGTTTTGCAAAAATGAAAACTACCTAAAAGTGTCTAAAATCGACTGGAAATCACGAAATAAGCATTTTCAAGTTTTGTTGCTTTTTCTTGGTTATTTGCCATATTTTTTGAGTTTGTGTTTTCTGAAATCGGTATTGACTTCGATAAACGCTTTGATAAATATAATGTTTTCAACTCCCATCTAGCTTATATTAACCATCTAGACTTCAAAACGAATAGTGGTTTTGCAAAAATGAAAACTACCTAACAGTGGAAATCACGAAAGCATTTTCAAGTTTTGTTGCTTTTTCATGGTTATTTGCCAAATTTTGTGAGTTTGTGTTTTCTGTAAACGGTTGTGACTTCGATGAACGCTTTGATAAATATAATGTTTTCAACACCCATCTAGCTTATATTAACCATCTAGACTTCAAAACGAATAGTGGTTTTGCAAAAATGAAAACTACCTAAAAGTGTCTAAAATCGACTGGAAATCACGAAATAAGCATTTTCAAGTTTTGTTGCTTTTTCTTGGTTATTTGCCATATTTTTTGAGTTTGTGTTTTCTGAAATCGGTATTGACTTCGATAAACGCTTTGATAAATATAATGTTTTCAACTCCCATCTAGCTTATATTAACCATCTAGACTTCAAAACGAATAGTGGTTTTGCAAAAATGAAAACTACCTAAAATTGTCTAAAATCGACTGGAAATCACGAAATAAGCATTTTCAAGTTTTGTTGCTTTTTCATGGTTATTTGCCAAATTTTGTGAGTTTGTGTTTTCTGTAAACGGTTGAGACTTCGATGAACGCTTTGATAAATATAATGTTTTCAACACCCATCTAGCTTATATTAACCATCTAGACTTCAACACGAATAGTGGTTTTGCAAAAATGAAAACTACCTAAAAGTGTCTAAAATCGACTGGAAATCACGAAATAAGCATTTTCAAGTTTTGTTGCTTTTTCATGGTTATTTGCCAAATTTTGTGAGTTTTTGTTTTCTGTAAACCGTTGAGACTTCGATGAACGCTTTGATAAATATAATGTTTTCAACTCCCATCTAGCATATATTAACCATCTAGACTTCAAAACGAATAGTGGTTTTGCAAAAATGAAAACTACCTAAAAGTGTCTAAAATCGACTGGAATTCACGAAATAAGCATTTTCAAGTTTTGTTGCTTTTTCATGGTTATTTGCCATATTTTTTGAGTTTGTGTTTTCTGAAATCGGTATTGACTTCGATGAACGCTTTGATAAATATAATGTTTTCAACATCCATCTAGCATATATTAACCATCTAGACTTCAAAACGAATAGTGGTTTTGCAAAAATGAAAACTACCTAAAAGTGTCTAAAATCGACTGGAAATCACGAAAGCATTTTCAAGTTTTGTTGCTTTTTCATGGTTATTTGACAAATTATGTGAGTTTGTGTTTTCTGTAAACGGTTGAGACTTCGATGAACGCTTTGATAAATATAATGTTTTCAACACCCATCTAGCTTATATTAACCATCTAGACTTCAAAACGAATAGTGGTTTTGCAAAAATGAAAACTACCTAAAAGTGTCTAAAATCGACTGGAAATCACGAAATAAGCATTTTCAAGTTTTGTTGCTTTTTCATGGTTATTTGCCAAATTTTGTGAGTTTGTGTTTTCTGTAAACCGTTGAGACTTCGATGAACACTTTGATAAATATAATGTTTTCAACTCCCATCTAGCTTATATTAACCATCTAGACTTCAAAACGAATAGTGGTTTTGCAAAAATGAAAACTACCTAAAAGTGTCTAAAATCGACTGGAATTCACGAAATAAGCATTTTCAAGTTTTGTTGCTTTTTCATGGTTATTTGCCAAATTTTGTGTTTGTGTTTTCTGTAAACCGTTGAGACTTCGATGAACGCTTTGATAAATATAATGTTTTCAACACCCATCTAGCTTATATTAACCATCTAGACTTCAAAACGAATAGTGGTTTTGCAAAAATGAAAACTACCTAAAAGTGTCTAAAATCGACTGGAAATCACGAAATAAGCATTTTCAAGTTTTGTTGCTTTTTCATGGTTATTTGCCATATTTTGTGAGTTTGTGTTTTCTGTAAACGGTTGAGACTTCGATGAACGCTTTGATAAATATAATGTTTTCAACACCCATCTAGCTTATATTAACCATCTAGACTTCAAAACGAATAGTGGTTTTGCAAAAATGAAAACTACCTAAAAGTGTCTAAAATCGACTGGAAATCACGAAATAAGCATTTTCAAGTTTTGTTGCTTTTTCATGGTTATTTGCCAAATTTTGTGAGTTTTTGTTTTCTGTAAACCGTTGAGACTTCGATGAACGCTTTGATAAATATAATGTTTTCAACTCCCATCTAGCTTATATTAACCATCTAGACTTCAAAACGAATAGTGGTTTTGCAAAAATGAAAACTACCTAAAAGTGTCTAAAATCGACTGGAAATCACGAAATAAGATTTTTCAAGTTTTGTTACTTTTTCATGGTTATTTGCCATATTTTGTGAGTTTGTGTTTTCTGTAAACCGTTGAGACTTCGATGAACACTTTGATAAATATAATGTTTTCAACTCCCATCTAGCTTATATTAACCATCTAGACTTCAAAACGAATAGTGGTTTTGCAAAAATGAAAACTACCTAAAAGTGTCTAAAATCGACTGGAATTCACGAAATAAGCATTTTCAAGTTTTGTTGCTTTTTCATGGTTATTTGCCATATTTTTTGAGTTTGTGTTTTCTGAAATCGGTATTGACTTCGATGAACGCTTTGATAAATATAATGTTTTCAACATCCATCTAGCATATATTAACCATCTAGACTTCAAAACGAATAGTGGTTTTGCAAAAATGAAAACTACCTAAAAGTGTCTAAAATCGACTGGAAATCACGAAAGCATTTTCAAGTTTTGTTGCTTTTTCATGGTTATTTGACAAATTATGTGAGTTTGTGTTTTCTGAAAACGGTTGTAACTTCGATGAACGCTTTGATAAATATAATGTTATCAACACCCATCTACCTTATATTAACCATCTAGACTTCAAAACGAATAGTGGTTTTGCAAAAATGAAAACTACCTAAAAGTGTCTAAAATCGACTGGAAATCACGAAATAAGCATTTTCAAGTTTTGTTGCTTTTTCTTGGTTATTTGCCATATTTTTTGAGTTTGTGTTTTCTGAAATCGGTATTGACTTCGATAAACGCTTTGATAAATATAATGTTTTCAACTCCCATCTAGCTTATATTAACCATCTAGACTTCAAAACGAATAGTGGTTTTGCAAAAATGAAAACTACCTAAAAGTGTCTAAAATCGACTGGAAATCACGAAAGCATTTTCAAGTTTTGTTGCTTTTTCATGGTTATTTGACAAATTATGTGAGTTTGTGTTTTCTGAAAACGGTTGTAACTTCGATGAACGCTTTGATAAATATAATGTTATCAACACCCATCTACCTTATATTAACCATCTAGACTTCAAAACGAATAGTGGTTTTGCAAAAATGAAAACTACCTAAAAGTGTCTAAAATCGACTGGAAATCACGAAATAAGCATTTTCAAGTTTTGTTGCTTTTTCTTGGTTATTTGCCATATTTTTTGAGTTTGTGTTTTCTGAAATCGGTATTGACTTCGATAAACGCTTTGATAAATATAATGTTTTCAACTCCCATCTAGCTTATATTAACCATCTAGACTTCAAAACGAATAGTGGTTTTGCAAAAATGAAAACTACCTAAAATTGTCTAAAATCGACTGGAAATCACGAAATAAGCATTTTCAAGTTTTGTTGCTTTTTCATGGTTATTTGCCAAATTTTGTGAGTTTGTGTTTTCTGTAAACGGTTGAGACTTCGATGAACGCTTTGATAAATATAATGTTTTCAACACCCATCTAGCTTATATTAACCATCTAGACTTCAAAACGAATAGTGGTTTTGCAAAAATGAAAACTACCTAAAAGTGTCTAAAATCGACTGGAAATCACGAAATAAGCATTTTCAAGTTTTGTTGCTTTTTCATGGTTATTTGCCAAATTTTGTGAGTTTGTGTTTTCTGTAAACGGTTGAGACTTCGATGAACGCTTTGATAAATATAATGTTTTCAACACCCATCTAGCTTATATTAACCATCTAGACTTCAAAACGAATAGTGGTTTTGCAAAAATGAAAACTACCTAAAAGTGTCTAAAATCGACTGGAAATCACGAAATAAGCATTTTCAAGTTTTGTTGCTTTTTCATGGTTATTTGCCATATTTTGTGAGTTTGTGTTTTCTGTAAACGGTTGAGACTTCGATGAACGCTTTGATAAATATAATGTTTTCAACACCCATCTAGCTTATATTAACCATCTAGACTTCAAAACGAATAGTGGTTTTGCAAAAATGAAAACTACCTAAAAGTGTCTAAAATCGACTGGAAATCACGAAATAAGCATTTTCAAGTTTTGTTGCTTTTTCATGGTTATTTGCCAAATTTTGTGAGTTTTTGTTTTCTGTAAACCGTTGAGACTTCGATGAACGCTTTGATAAATATAATGTTTTCAACTCCCATCTAGCTTATATTAACCATCTAGACTTCAAAACGAATAGTGGTTTTGCAAAAATGAAAACTACCTAAAAGTGTCTAAAATCGACTGGAAATCACGAAATAAGCATTTTCAAGTTTTGTTGCTTTTTCATGGTTATTTGCCATATTTTGTGAGTTTGTGTTTTCTGTAAACGGTTGAGACTTCGATGAACGCTTTGATAAATATAATGTTTTCAACACCCATCTAGCTTATATTAACCATCTAGACTTCAAAACGAATAGTGGTTTTGCAAAAATGAAAACTACCTAAAAGTGTCTAAAATCGACTGGAAAACACGAAATAAGCATTTTCAAGTTTTGTTGCTTTTTCATGGTTATTTGCCAAATTTTGTGAGTTTTTGTTTTCTGTAAACCGTTGAGACTTCGATGAACGCTTTGATAAATATAATGTTTTCAACTCCCATCTAGCTTATATTAACCATCTAGACTTCAAAACGAATAGTGGTTTTGCAAAAATGAAAACTACCTAAAAGTGTCTAAAATCGACTGGAAATCACGAAATAAGATTTTTCAAGTTTTGTTACTTTTTCATGGTTATTTGCCATATTTTGTGAGTTTGTGTTTTCTGTAAACCGTTGAGACTTCGATGAACACTTTGATAAATATAATGTTTTCAACTCCCATCTAGCTTATATTAACCATCTAGACTTCAAAACGAATAGTGGTTTTGCAAAAATGAAAACTACCTAAAAGTGTCTAAAATCGACTGGAATTCACGAAATAAGCATTTTCAAGTTTTGTTGCTTTTTCATGGTTATTTGCCATATTTTTTGAGTTTGTGTTTTCTGAAATCGGTATTGACTTCGATGAACGCTTTGATAAATATAATGTTTTCAACATCCATCTAGCATATATTAACCATCTAGACTTCAAAACGAATAGTGGTTTTGCAAAAATGAAAACTACCTAAAAGTGTCTAAAATCGATTGGAAATCACGAAATAAGCATTTTCAAGTTTTGTTGCTTTTTCATGGTTATTTGCCAAATTTTGTCAGTTTGTGTTTTCTGTAAACGGTTGAGACTTCGATGAACACTTTGATAAATATAATGTTTTCAACACCCATCTAGCATATATTAACCATCTAGACTTCAAAACGAATAGTGGTTTTGCAAAAATGAAAACTACCTAAAAGTGTCTAAAATCGACTGGAATTCACGAAATAAGCATTTTCAAGTTTTGTTGCTTTTTCATGGTTATTTGCCATATTTTTTGAGTTTGTGTTTTCTGAAATCGGTATTGACTTCGATGAACGCTTTGATAAATATAATGTTTTCAACATCCATCTAGCATATATTAACCATCTAGACTTCAAAACGAATAGTGGTTTTGCAAAAATGAAAACTACCTAAAAGTGTCTAAAATCGACTGGAAATCACGAAATAAGCATTTTCAAGTTTTGTTGCTTTTTCATGGTTATTTGCCAAATTTTGTGAGTTTTTGTTTTCTGTAAACCGTTGAGACTTCGATGAACGCTTTGATAAATATAATGTTTTCAACTCCCATCTAGCTTATATTAACCATCTAGACTTCAAAACGAATAGTGGTTTTGCAAAAATGAAAACTACCTAAAAGTGTCTAAAATCGACTGGAAATCACGAAATAAGCATTTTCAAGTTTTGTTGCTTTTTCATGGTTATTTGCCATATTTTGTGAGTTTGTGTTTTCTGTAAACGGTTGAGACTTCGATGAACGCTTTGATAAATATAATGTTTTCAACACCCATCTAGCTTATATTAACCATCTAGACTTCAAAACGAATAGTGGTTTTGCAAAAATGAAAACTACCTAAAAGTGTCTAAAATCGACTGGAAAACACGAAATAAGCATTTTCAAGTTTTGTTGCTTTTTCATGGTTATTTGCCAAATTTTGTGAGTTTTTGTTTTCTGTAAACCGTTGAGACTTCGATGAACGCTTTGATAAATATAATGTTTTCAACTCCCATCTAGCTTATATTAACCATCTAGACTTCAAAACGAATAGTGGTTTTGCAAAAATGAAAACTACCTAAAAGTGTCTAAAATCGACTGGAAATCACGAAATAAGCATTTTCAAGTTTTGTTGCTTTTTCATGGTTATTTGCCAAATTTTGTGAGTTTGTGTTTTCTGTAAACCGTTGAGACTTCGATGAACGCTTTGATAAATATAATGTTTTCAACACCCATCTAGCTTATATTAACCATCTAGACTTCAAAACGAATAGTGGTTTTGCAAAAATGAAAACTACCTAAAAGTGTCTAAAATCGACTGGAAATCACGAAATAAGCATTTTCAAGTTTTGTTGCTTTTTCGTGGTTATTTGCCATATTTTGTGAGTTTGTGTTTTCTGTAAACCGTTGAGACTTCGATGAACGCTTTGATAAATATAATGTTTTCAACAACCATCTAGCTTATATTAACCATCTAGACTTCAAAACGAATAGTGGTTTTGCAAAAATGAAAACTACCTAAAAGTGTCTAAAATCGACTGGAAATCACGAAATAAGCATTTTCAAGTTTTGTTGCTTTTTCATGGTTATTTGCCAAATTTTGTGAGTTTGTGTTTTCTGTAAACTGTTGAGACTTCGATGAACGCTTTGATAAATATAATGTTTTCAACACCCATCTAGCTTATATTAACCATCTAGACTTCAAAACGAATAGAGGTTTTGCAAAAATGAAAACTACCTAAAAGTGTCTAAAATCGACTGGAAATCACGAAATAAGATTTTTCAAGTTTTGTTACTTTTTCATGGTTATTTGCCATATTTTGTGAGTTTGTGTTTTCTGTAAACCGTTGAGACTTCGATGAACACTTTGATAAATATAATGTTTTCAACTCCCATCTAGCTTATATTAACCATCTAGACTTCAAAACGAATAGTGGTTTTGCAAAAATGAAAACTACCTAAAAGTGTCTAAAATCGACTGGAATTCACGAAATAAGCATTTTCAAGTTTTGTTGCTTTTTCATGGTTATTTGCCAAATTTTGTGAGTTTGTGTTTTCTGTAAACGGTTGAGACTTCGATGAACGCTTTGATAAATATAATGTTTTCAACACCCATCTAGCTTATATTAACCATCTAGACTTCAAAACGAATAGTGGTTTTGCAAAAATGAAAACTACCTAAAAGTGTCTAAAACGACTGGAAATCACGAAATAAGCATTTTCAAGTTTTGTTGCTTTTTCATGGTTATTTGCCAAATTTTGTGAGTTTGTGTTTGCTGTAAACCGTTGAGACTTCGATGAACGCTTTGATAAATATAATGTTTTCAACACCCATCTAGCTTATATTAACCATCTAGACTTCAAAACGAATAGTGGTTTTGCAAAAATGAAAACTACCTAAAAGTGTCTAAAATCGACTGGAAATCACGAAATAAGCATTTTCAAGTTTTGTTGCTTTTTCATGGTTATTTGCCAAATTTTGTGAGTTTGTGTTTTCTGTAAACCGTTGAGACTTCGATGAACGCTTTGATAAATATAATGTTTTCAACACCCATCTAGCTTATATTAACCATCTAGACTTCAAAACGAATAGTGGTTTTGCAAAAATGAAAACTACCTAAAAGTGTCTAAAACGACTGGAAATCACGAAATAAGCATTTTCAAGTTTTGTTGCTTTTTCATGGTTATTTGCCAAATTTTGTGAGTTTGTGTTTTCTGTAAACCGTTGAGACTTCGATGAACGCTTTGATAAATATAATGTTTTCAACACCCATCTAGCTTATATTAACCATCTAGACTTCAAAACGAATAGTGGTTTTGCAAAAATGAAAACTACCTAACAGTGGAAATCACGAAAGCATTTTCAAGTTTTGTTGCTTTTTCATGGTTATTTGCCAAATTTTGTGAGTTTGTGTTTTCTGTAAACGGTTGTGACTTCGATGAACGCTTTGATAAATATAATGTTTTCAACACCCATCTAGCTTATATTAACCATCTAGACTTCAAAACGAATAGTGGTTTTGCAAAAATGAAAACTACCTAAAAGTGTCTAAAATCGACTGGAAATCACGAAATAAGCATTTTCAAGTTTTGTTGCTTTTTCATGGTTATTTGCCAAATTTTGTGAGTTTTTGTTTTCTGTAAACCGTTGAGACTTCGATGAACGCTTTGATAAATATAATGTTTTCAACTCCCATCTAGCTTATATTAACCATCTAGACTTCAAAACGAATAGTGGTTTTGCAAAAATGAAAACTACCTAAAAGTGTCTAAAATCGACTGGAAATCACGAAATAAGCATTTTCAAGTTTTGTTGCTTTTTCATGGTTATTTGCCATATTTTGTGAGTTTGTGTTTTCTGTAAACGGTTGAGACTTCGATGAACGCTTTGATAAATATAATGTTTTCAACACCCATCTAGCTTATATTAACCATCTAGACTTCAAAACGAATAGTGGTTTTGCAAAAATGAAAACTACCTAAAAGTGTCTAAAATCGACTGGAAATCACGAAATAAGCATTTTCAATTTTTGTTGCTTTTTCATGGTTATTTGCCATATTTTGTGAGTTTGTGTTTTCTGTAGACGGTTGAGACTTCGATGAACGCTTTGATAAATATAATGTTTTCAACACCCATCTAGCTTATATTAACCATCTAGACTTCAAAACGAATAGTGGTTGTGCAAAAATGAAAACTACCTAAAAGTGTCTAAAATCGACTGGAAATCACGAAAGCATTTTCAAGTTTTGTTGCTTTTTCATGGTTATTTGACAAATTATGTGAGTTTGTGTTTTCTGAAAACGGTTGTAACTTCGATGAACGCTTTGATAAATATAATGTTATCAACACCCATCTACCTTATATTAACCATCTAGACTTCAAAACGAATAGTGGTTTTGCAAAAATGAAAACTACCTAAAAGTGTCTAAAATCGACTGGAAATCACGAAATAAGCATTTTCAAGTTTTGTTGCTTTTTCTTGGTTATTTGCCATATTTTTTTGAGTTTGTGTTTTCTGAAATCGGTATTGACTTCGATAAACGCTTTGATAAATATAATGTTTTCAACTCCCATCTAGCTTATATTAACCATCTAGACTTCAAAACGAATAGTGGTTTTGCAAAAATGAAAACTACCTAAAAGTGTCTAAAATCGACTGGAAATCACGAAATAAGGTTTTTCAAGTTTTGTTACTTTTTCATGGTTATTTGCCATATTTTGTGAGTTTGTGTTTTCTGTAAACCGTTGAGACTTCGATGAACACTTTGATAAATATAATGTTTTCAACTCCCATCTAGCTTATATTAACCATCTAGACTTCAAAACGAATAGTGGTTTTGCAAAAATGAAAACTACCTAAAAGTGTCTAAAATCGACTGGAATTCACGAAATAAGCATTTTCAAGTTTTGTTGCTTTTTCATGGTTATTTGCCAAATTTTGTGAGTTTGTGTTTTCTGTAAACCGTTGAGACTTCGATGAACGCTTTGATAAATATAATGTTTTCAACACCCATCTAGCTTATATTAACCATCTAGACTTCAAAACGAATAGTGGTTTTGCAAAAATGAAAACTACCTAAAAGTGTCTAAAATCGACTGGAAATCACGAAATAAGCATTTTCAAGTTTTGTTGCTTTTTCATGGTTATTTGCCATATTTTGTGAGTTTGTGTTTTCTGTAAACGGTTGAGACTTCGATGAACGCTTTGATAAATATAATGTTTTCAACACCCATCTAGCTTATATTAACCATCTAGACTTCAAAACGAATAGTGGTTTTGCAAAAATGAAAACTACCTAAAAGTGTCTAAAATCGACTGGAAATCACGAAATAAGCATTTTCAAGTTTTGTTGCTTTTTCATGGTTATTTGCCAAATTTTGTGAGTTTTTGTTTTCTGTAAACCGTTGAGACTTCGATGAACGCTTTGATAAATATAATGTTTTCAACTCCCATCTAGCTTATATTAACCATCTAGACTTCAAAACGAATAGTGGTTTTGCAAAAATGAAAACTACCTAAAAGTGTCTAAAATCGACTGGAAATCACGAAATAAGATTTTTCAAGTTTTGTTACTTTTTCATGGTTATTTGCCATATTTTGTGAGTTTGTGTTTTCTGTAAACCGTTGAGACTTCGATGAACACTTTGATAAATATAATGTTTTCAACTCCCATCTAGCTTATATTAACCATCTAGACTTCAAAACGAATAGTGGTTTTGCAAAAATGAAAACTACCTAAAAGTGTCTAAAATCGACTGGAATTCACGAAATAAGCATTTTCAAGTTTTGTTGCTTTTTCATGGTTATTTGCCAAATTTTGTCAGTTTGTGTTTTCTGTAAACGGTTGAGACTTCGATGAACACTTTGATAAATATAATGTTTTCAACACCCATCTAGCATATATTAACCATCTAGACTTCAAAACGAATAGTGGTTTTGCAAAAATGAAAACTACCTAAAAGTGTCTAAAATCGACTGGAATTCACGAAATAAGCATTTTCAAGTTTTGTTGCTTTTTCATGGTTATTTGCCATATTTTTTGAGTTTGTGTTTTCTGAAATCGGTATTGACTTCGATGAACGCTTTGATAAATATAATGTTTTCAACATCCATCTAGCATATATTAACCATCTAGACTTCAAAACGAATAGTGGTTTTGCAAAAATGAAAACTACCTAAAAGTGTCTAAAATCGACTGGAAATCACGAAAGCATTTTCAAGTTTTGTTGCTTTTTCATGGTTATTTGACAAATTATGTGAGTTTGTGTTTTCTGAAAACGGTTGTAACTTCGATGAACGCTTTGATAAATATAATGTTATCAACACCCATCTACCTTATATTAACCATCTAGACTTCAAAACGAATAGTGGTTTTGCAAAAATGAAAACTACCTAAAAGTGTCTAAAATCGACTGGAAATCACGAAATAAGCATTTTCAAGTTTTGTTGCTTTTTCTTGGTTATTTGCCATATTTTTTGAGTTTGTGTTTTCTGAAATCGGTATTGACTTCGATAAACGCTTTGATAAATATAATGTTTTCAACTCCCATCTAGCTTATATTAACCATCTAGACTTCAAAACGAATAGTGGTTTTGCAAAAATGAAAACTACCTAAAATTGTCTAAAATCGACTGGAAATCACGAAATAAGCATTTTCAAGTTTTGTTGCTTTTTCATGGTTATTTGCCAAATTTTGTGAGTTTGTGTTTTCTGTAAACGGTTGAGACTTCGATGAACGCTTTGATAAATATAATGTTTTCAACACCCATCTAGCTTATATTAACCATCTAGACTTCAAAACGAATAGTGGTTTTGCAAAAATGAAAACTACCTAAAAGTGTCTAAAATCGACTGGAAATCACGAAATAAGCATTTTCAAGTTTTGTTGCTTTTTCATGGTTATTTGCCAAATTTTGTGAGTTTGTGTTTTCTGTAAACCGTTGAGACTTCGATGAACACTTTGATAAATATAATGTTTTCAACTCCCATCTAGCTTATATTAACCATCTAGACTTCAAAACGAATAGTGGTTTTGCAAAAATGAAAACTACCTAAAAGTGTCTAAAATCGACTGGAATTCACGAAATAAGCATTTTCAAGTTTTGTTGCTTTTTCATGGTTATTTGCCAAATTTTGTGAGTTTGTGTTTTCTGTAAACCGTTGAGACTTCGATGAACGCTTTGATAAATATAATGTTTTCAACACCCATCTAGCTTATATTAACCATCTAGACTTCAAAACGAATAGTGGTTTTGCAAAAATGAAAACTACCTAAAAGTGTCTAAAATCGACTGGAAATCACGAAATAAGCATTTTCAAGTTTTGTTGCTTTTTCATGGTTATTTGCCATATTTTGTGAGTTTGTGTTTTCTGTAAACGGTTGAGACTTCGATGAACGCTTTGATAAATATAATGTTTTCAACACCCATCTAGCTTATATTAACCATCTAGACTTCAAAACGAATAGTGGTTTTGCAAAAATGAAAACTACCTAAAAGTGTCTAAAATCGACTGGAATTCACGAAATAAGCATTTTCAAGTTTTGTTGCTTTTTCATGGTTATTTGCCATATTTTTTGAGTTTGTGTTTTCTGAAATCGGTATTGACTTCGATGAACGCTTTGATAAATATAATGTTTTCAACATCCATCTAGCATATATTAACCATCTAGACTTCAAAACGAATAGTGGTTTTGCAAAAATGAAAACTACCTAAAAGTGTCTAAAATCGACTGGAAATCACGAAAGCATTTTCAAGTTTTGTTGCTTTTTCATGGTTATTTGACAAATTATGTGAGTTTGTGTTTTCTGAAAACGGTTGTAACTTCGATGAACGCTTTGATAAATATAATGTTATCAACACCCATCTACCTTATATTAACCATCTAGACTTCAAAACGAATAGTGGTTTTGCAAAAATGAAAACTACCTAAAAGTGTCTAAAATCGACTGGAAATCACGAAATAAGCATTTTCAAGTTTTGTTGCTTTTTCTTGGTTATTTGCCATATTTTTTGAGTTTGTGTTTTCTGAAATCGGTATTGACTTCGATAAACGCTTTGATAAATATAATGTTTTCAACTCCCATCTAGCTTATATTAACCATCTAGACTTCAAAACGAATAGTGGTTTTGCAAAAATGAAAACTACCTAACAGTGGAAATCACGAAAGCATTTTCAAGTTTTGTTGCTTTTTCATGGTTATTTGCCAAATTTTGTGAGTTTGTGTTTTCTGTAAACGGTTGTGACTTCGATGAACGCTTTGATAAATATAATGTTTTCAACACCCATCTAGCTTATATTAACCATCTAGACTTCAAAACGAATAGTGGTTTTGCAAAAATGAAAACTACCTAAAAGTGTCTAAAATCGACTGGAAATCACGAAATAAGCATTTTCAAGTTTTGTTGCTTTTTCTTGGTTATTTGCCATATTTTTTGAGTTTGTGTTTTCTGAAATCGGTATTGACTTCGATAAACGCTTTGATAAATATAATGTTTTCAACTCCCATCTAGCTTATATTAACCATCTAGACTTCAAAACGAATAGTGGTTTTGCAAAAATGAAAACTACCTAAAATTGTCTAAAATCGACTGGAAATCACGAAATAAGCATTTTCAAGTTTTGTTGCTTTTTCATGGTTATTTGCCAAATTTTGTGAGTTTTTGTTTTCTGTAAACCGTTGAGACTTCGATGAACGCTTTGATAAATATAATGTTTTCAACTCCCATCTAGCATATATTAACCATCTAGACTTCAAAACGAATAGTGGTTTTGCAAAAATGAAAACTACCTAAAAGTGTCTAAAATCGACTGGAAATCACGAAATAAGCATTTTCAAGTTTTGTTGCTTTTTCATGGTTATTTGCCAAATTTTGTGAGTTTTTGTTTTCTGTAAACCGTTGAGACTTCGATGAACGCTTTGATAAATATAATGTTTTCAACTCCCATCTAGCATATATTAACCATCTAGACTTCAAAACGAATAGTGGTTTTGCAAAAATGAAAACTACCTAAAAGTGTCTAAAATCGACTGGAATTCACGAAATAAGCATTTTCAAGTTTTGTTGCTTTTTCATGGTTATTTGCCATATTTTTTGAGTTTGTGTTTTCTGAAATCGGTATTGACTTCGATGAACGCTTTGATAAATATAATGTTTTCAACATCCATCTAGCATATATTAACCATCTAGACTTCAAAACGAATAGTGGTTTTGCAAAAATGAAAACTACCTAAAAGTGTCTAAAATCGACTGGAAATCACGAAAGCATTTTCAAGTTTTGTTGCTTTTTCATGGTTATTTGACAAATTATGTGAGTTTGTGTTTTCTGAAAACGGTTGTAACTTCGATGAACGCTTTGATAAATATAATGTTATCAACACCCATCTACCTTATATTAACCATCTAGACTTCAAAACGAATAGTGGTTTTGCAAAAATGAAAACTACCTAAAAGTGTCTAAAATCGACTGGAAATCACGAAATAAGCATTTTCAAGTTTTGTTGCTTTTTCCTGGTTATTTGCCATATTTTTTGAGTTTGTGTTTTCTGAAATCGGTATTGACTTCGATAAACGCTTTGATAAATATAATGTTTTCAACTCCCATCTAGCTTATATTAACCATCTAGACTTCAAAACGAATAGTGGTTTTGCAAAAATGAAAACTACCTAAAATTGTCTAAAATCGACTGGAAATCACGAAATAAGCATTTTCAAGTTTTGTTGCTTTTTCATGGTTATTTGCCAAATTTTGTGAGTTTGTGTTTTCTGTAAACGGTTGAGACTTCGATGAACGCTTTGATAAATATAATGTTTTCAACACCCATCTAGCTTATATTAACCATCTAGACTTCAAAACGAATAGTGGTTTTGCAAAAATGAAAACTACCTAAAAGTGTCTAAAATCGACTGGAAATCACGAAATAAGCATTTTCAAGTTTTGTTGCTTTTTCATGGTTATTTGCCAAATTTTGTGAGTTTGTGTTTTCTGTAAACCGTTGAGACTTCGATGAACACTTTGATAAATATAATGTTTTCAACTCCCATCTAGCTTATATTAACCATCTAGACTTCAAAACGAATAGTGGTTTTGCAAAAATGAAAACTACCTAAAAGTGTCTAAAATCGACTGGAATTCACGAAATAAGCATTTTCAAGTTTTGTTGCTTTTTCATGGTTATTTGCCAAATTTTGTGTTTGTGTTTTCTGTAAACCGTTGAGACTTCGATGAACGCTTTGATAAATATAATGTTTTCAACACCCATCTAGCTTATATTAACCATCTATACTTCAAAACGAATAGTGGTTTTGCAAAAATGAAAACTACCTAAAAGTGTCTAAAATCGACTGGAAATCACGAAATAAGCATTTTCAAGTTTTGTTGCTTTTTCATGGTTATTTGCCATATTTTGTGAGTTTGTGTTTTCTGTAAACGGTTGAGACTTCGATGAACGCTTTGATAAATATAATGTTTTCAACACCCATCGAGCTTATATTAACCATCTAGACTTCAAAACGAATAGTGGTTATGCAAAAATGAAAACTACCTAAAAGTGTCTAAAATCGACTGGAAATCACGAAATAAGCATTTTCAAGTTTTGTTGCTTTTTCATGGTTATTTGCCAAATTATGTGAGTTTTTGTTTTCTGTAAACCGTTGAGACTTCGATGAACGCTTTGATAAATATAATGTTTTCAACTCCCATCTAGCTTATATTAACCATCTAGACTTCAAAACGAATAGTGGTTTTGCAAAAATGAAAACTACCTAAAAGTGTCTAAAATCGACTGGAAATCACGAAATAAGATTTTTCAAGTTTTGTTACTTTTTCATGGTTATTTGCCATATTTTGTGAGTTTGTGTTTTCTGTAAACCGTTGAGACTTCGATGAACACTTTGATAAATATAATGTTTTCAACTCCCATCTAGCTTATATTAACCATCTAGACTTCAAAACGAATAGTGGTTTTGCAAAAATGAAAACTACCTAAAAGTGTCTAAAATCGACTGGAATTCACGAAATAAGCATTTTCAAGTTTTGTTGCTTTTTCATGGTTATTTGCCATATTTTTTGAGTTTGTGTTTTCTGAAATCGGTATTGACTTCGATGAACGCTTTGATAAATATAATGTTTTCAACATCCATCTAGCATATATTAACCATCTAGACTTCAAAACGAATAGTGGTTTTGCAAAAATGAAAACTACCTAAAAGTGTCTAAAATCGACTGGAAATCACGAAAGCATTTTCAAGTTTTGTTGCTTTTTCATGGTTATTTGACAAATTATGTGAGTTTGTGTTTTCTGAAAACGGTTGTAACTTCGATGAACGCTTTGATAAATATAATGTTATCAACACCCATCTACCTTATATTAACCATCTAGACTTCAAAACGAATAGTGGTTTTGCAAAAATGAAAACTACCTAAAAGTGTCTAAAATCGACTGGAAATCACGAAATAAGCATTTTCAAGTTTTGTTGCTTTTTCTTGGTTATTTGCCATATTTTTTGAGTTTGTGTTTTCTGAAATCGGTATTGACTTCGATAAACGCTTTGATAAATATAATGTTTTCAACTCCCATCTAGCTTATATTAACCATCTAGACTTCAAAACGAATAGTGGTTTTGCAAAAATGAAAACTACCTAAAAGTGTCTAAAATCGACTGGAAATCACGAAAGCATTTTCAAGTTTTGTTGCTTTTTCATGGTTATTTGACAAATTATGTGAGTTTGTGTTTTCTGAAAACGGTTGTAACTTCGATGAACGCTTTGATAAATATAATGTTATCAACACCCATCTACCTTATATTAACCATCTAGACTTCAAAACGAATAGTGGTTTTGCAAAAATGAAAACTACCTAAAAGTGTCTAAAATCGACTGGAAATCACGAAATAAGCATTTTCAAGTTTTGTTGCTTTTTCTTGGTTATTTGCCATATTTTTTGAGTTTGTGTTTTCTGAAATCGGTATTGACTTCGATAAACGCTTTGATAAATATAATGTTTTCAACTCCCATCTAGCTTATATTAACCATCTAGACTTCAAAACGAATAGTGGTTTTGCAAAAATGAAAACTACCTAAAATTGTCTAAAATCGACTGGAAATCACGAAATAAGCATTTTCAAGTTTTGTTGCTTTTTCATGGTTATTTGCCAAATTTTGTGAGTTTGTGTTTTCTGTAAACGGTTGAGACTTCGATGAACGCTTTGATAAATATAATGTTTTCAACACCCATCTAGCTTATATTAACCATCTAGACTTCAAAACGAATAGTGGTTTTGCAAAAATGAAAACTACCTAAAAGTGTCTAAAATCGACTGGAAATCACGAAATAAGCATTTTCAAGTTTTGTTGCTTTTTCATGGTTATTTGCCAAATTTTGTGAGTTTGTGTTTTCTGTAAACGGTTGAGACTTCGATGAACGCTTTGATAAATATAATGTTTTCAACACCCATCTAGCTTATATTAACCATCTAGACTTCAAAACGAATAGTGGTTTTGCAAAAATGAAAACTACCTAAAAGTGTCTAAAATCGACTGGAAATCACGAAATAAGCATTTTCAAGTTTTGTTGCTTTTTCATGGTTATTTGCCATATTTTGTGAGTTTGTGTTTTCTGTAAACGGTTGAGACTTCGATGAACGCTTTGATAAATATAATGTTTTCAACACCCATCTAGCTTATATTAACCATCTAGACTTCAAAACGAATAGTGGTTTTGCAAAAATGAAAACTACCTAAAAGTGTCTAAAATCGACTGGAAATCACGAAATAAGCATTTTCAAGTTTTGTTGCTTTTTCATGGTTATTTGCCAAATTTTGTGAGTTTTTGTTTTCTGTAAACCGTTGAGACTTCGATGAACGCTTTGATAAATATAATGTTTTCAACTCCCATCTAGCTTATATTAACCATCTAGACTTCAAAACGAATAGTGGTTTTGCAAAAATGAAAACTACCTAAAAGTGTCTAAAATCGACTGGAAATCACGAAATAAGCATTTTCAAGTTTTGTTGCTTTTTCATGGTTATTTGCCATATTTTGTGAGTTTGTGTTTTCTGTAAACGGTTGAGACTTCGATGAACGCTTTGATAAATATAATGTTTTCAACACCCATCTAGCTTATATTAACCATCTAGACTTCAAAACGAATAGTGGTTTTGCAAAAATGAAAACTACCTAAAAGTGTCTAAAATCGACTGGAAAACACGAAATAAGCATTTTCAAGTTTTGTTGCTTTTTCATGGTTATTTGCCAAATTTTGTGAGTTTTTGTTTTCTGTAAACCGTTGAGACTTCGATGAACGCTTTGATAAATATAATGTTTTCAACTCCCATCTAGCTTATATTAACCATCTAGACTTCAAAACGAATAGTGGTTTTGCAAAAATGAAAACTACCTAAAAGTGTCTAAAATCGACTGGAAATCACGAAATAAGATTTTTCAAGTTTTGTTACTTTTTCATGGTTATTTGCCATATTTTGTGAGTTTGTGTTTTCTGTAAACCGTTGAGACTTCGATGAACACTTTGATAAATATAATGTTTTCAACTCCCATCTAGCTTATATTAACCATCTAGACTTCAAAACGAATAGTGGTTTTGCAAAAATGAAAACTACCTAAAAGTGTCTAAAATCGACTGGAATTCACGAAATAAGCATTTTCAAGTTTTGTTGCTTTTTCATGGTTATTTGCCATATTTTTTGAGTTTGTGTTTTCTGAAATCGGTATTGACTTCGATGAACGCTTTGATAAATATAATGTTTTCAACATCCATCTAGCATATATTAACCATCTAGACTTCAAAACGAATAGTGGTTTTGCAAAAATGAAAACTACCTAAAAGTGTCTAAAATCGATTGGAAATCACGAAATAAGCATTTTCAAGTTTTGTTGCTTTTTCATGGTTATTTGCCAAATTTTGTCAGTTTGTGTTTTCTGTAAACGGTTGAGACTTCGATGAACACTTTGATAAATATAATGTTTTCAACACCCATCTAGCATATATTAACCATCTAGACTTCAAAACGAATAGTGGTTTTGCAAAAATGAAAACTACCTAAAAGTGTCTAAAATCGACTGGAATTCACGAAATAAGCATTTTCAAGTTTTGTTGCTTTTTCATGGTTATTTGCCATATTTTTTGAGTTTGTGTTTTCTGAAATCGGTATTGACTTCGATGAACGCTTTGATAAATATAATGTTTTCAACATCCATCTAGCATATATTAACCATCTAGACTTCAAAACGAATAGTGGTTTTGCAAAAATGAAAACTACCTAAAAGTGTCTAAAATCGACTGGAAATCACGAAATAAGCATTTTCAAGTTTTGTTGCTTTTTCATGGTTATTTGCCAAATTTTGTGAGTTTTTGTTTTCTGTAAACCGTTGAGACTTCGATGAACGCTTTGATAAATATAATGTTTTCAACTCCCATCTAGCTTATATTAACCATCTAGACTTCAAAACGAATAGTGGTTTTGCAAAAATGAAAACTACCTAAAAGTGTCTAAAATCGACTGGAAATCACGAAATAAGCATTTTCAAGTTTTGTTGCTTTTTCATGGTTATTTGCCATATTTTGTGAGTTTGTGTTTTCTGTAAACGGTTGAGACTTCGATGAACGCTTTGATAAATATAATGTTTTCAACACCCATCTAGCTTATATTAACCATCTAGACTTCAAAACGAATAGTGGTTTTGCAAAAATGAAAACTACCTAAAAGTGTCTAAAATCGACTGGAAAACACGAAATAAGCATTTTCAAGTTTTGTTGCTTTTTCATGGTTATTTGCCAAATTTTGTGAGTTTTTGTTTTCTGTAAACCGTTGAGACTTCGATGAACGCTTTGATAAATATAATGTTTTCAACTCCCATCTAGCTTATATTAACCATCTAGACTTCAAAACGAATAGTGGTTTTGCAAAAATGAAAACTACCTAAAAGTGTCTAAAATCGACTGGAAATCACGAAATAAGATTTTTCAAGTTTTGTTACTTTTTCATGGTTATTTGCCATATTTTGTGAGTTTGTGTTTTCTGTAAACCGTTGAGACTTCGATGAACACTTTGATAAATATAATGTTTTCAACTCCCATCTAGCTTATATTAACCATCTAGACTTCAAAACGAATAGTGGTTTTGCAAAAATGAAAACTACCTAAAAGTGTCTAAAATCGACTGGAATTCACGAAATAAGCATTTTCAAGTTTTGTTGCTTTTTCATGGTTATTTGCCATATTTTTTGAGTTTGTGTTTTCTGAAATCGGTATTGACTTCGATGAACGCTTTGATAAATATAATGTTTTCAACATCCATCTAGCATATATTAACCATCTAGACTTCAAAACGAATAGTGGTTTTGCAAAAATGAAAACTACCTAAAAGTGTCTAAAATCGATTGGAAATCACGAAATAAGCATTTTCAAGTTTTGTTGCTTTTTCATGGTTATTTGCCAAATTTTGTCAGTTTGTGTTTTCTGTAAACGGTTGAGACTTCGATGAACACTTTGATAAATATAATGTTTTCAACACCCATCTAGCATATATTAACCATCTAGACTTCAAAACGAATAGTGGTTTTGCAAAAATGAAAACTACCTAAAAGTGTCTAAAATCGACTGGAATTCACGAAATAAGCATTTTCAAGTTTTGTTGCTTTTTCATGGTTATTTGCCATATTTTTTGAGTTTGTGTTTTCTGAAATCGGTATTGACTTCGATGAACGCTTTGATAAATATAATGTTTTCAACATCCATCTAGCATATATTAACCATCTAGACTTCAAAACGAATAGTGGTTTTGCAAAAATGAAAACTACCTAAAAGTGTCTAAAATCGACTGGAAATCACGAAAGCATTTTCAAGTTTTGTTGCTTTTTCATGGTTATTTGACAAATTATGTGAGTTTGTGTTTTCTGAAAACGGTTGTAACTTCGATGAACGCTTTGATAAATATAATGTTATCAACACCCATCTACCTTATATTAACCATCTAGACTTCAAAACGAATAGTGGTTTTGCAAAAATGAAAACTACCTAAAAGTGTCTAAAATCGACTGGAAATCACGAAATAAGCATTTTCAAGTTTTGTTGCTTTTTCTTGCTTATTTGCCATATTTTTTGAGTTTGTGTTTTCTGAAATCGGTATTGACTTCGATAAACGCTTTGATAAATATAATGTTTTCAACACCCATCTAGCATATATTAACCATCTAGACTTCAAAACGAATAGTGGTTTTGCAAAAATGAAAACTACCTAAAAGTGTCTAAAATCGACTGGAAATCACGAAATAAGCATTTTCAAGTTTTGTTGCTTTTCTATGGTTACTTACCAAATTTTGTGAGTTTGTGTTTTCTGAAATCGGTATTGACTTCGATGAACGCTTTGATAAATATAATGTTTTCAACACCCATCTAGCATATATTAACCATCTAGACTTCAAAACGAATAGTGGTTTTGCAAAAATGAAAACTACCTAAAAGTGTCTAAAATCGACTGGAAATCACGAAATAAGTATTTTCAAGTTTCGTTGCTTTTTTATGGTTATTTACCAAATTTTGTGAGTTTGTGTTTTCTGAAATCGGTATTGACTTCGATGAACGCTTTGATAAATATAATGTTTTCAACACCCATCTAGCTTATATTAACCATCAAGACTTCAAAACGAATAGTGGTTTTGCAAAAATGAAAACTACCTAACAGTGGAAATCACGAAAGCATTTTCAAGTTTTGTTGCTTTTTCATGGTTATTTGCCAAATTTTGTGAGTTTGTGTTTTCTGTAAACGGTTGTGACTTCGATGAACGCTTTGATAAATATAATGTTTTCAACACCCATCTAGCATATATTAACCATCTAGACTTCAAAACGAATAGTGGTTTTGCAAAAATGAAAACTACCTAAAAGTGTCTAAAATCGACTGGAAATCACGAAATAAGCATTTTCAAGTTTTGTTGCTTTTTTATGGTTATTTACCAAATTTTGTGAGTTTGTGTTTTCTGAAATCGGTATTGACTTCGATGAACGCTTTGATAAATATAATGTTTTCAACACCCATCTAGCTTATATTAACCATCTAGATTTCAAATCGAATAGTGGTTTTGAAAAAATGAAAACTACCTAAAAGTGTCTAAAATCGACTGGAAATCACGAAAGCATTTTCAAGTTTTGTTACTTTTTCATGGTTATTTGCCAATTTTTTTGAGTTTGTGTTTTCTGTAAACGGTTGTGACTTCGATGAACGCTTTGATAAATATAATGTTTTCAACACCCATCTAGCTTATATTAACCATCTAGACTTCAAAACGAATAGTGGTTTTGCAAAAATGAAAACTACCTAACAGTGGAAATCACGAAAGCATTTTCAAGTTTTGTTGCTTTTTCATGGTTATTTGCCAAATTTTGTGAGTTTGTGTTTTCTGTAAACGGTTGTGACTTCGATGAACGCTTTGATAAATATAATGTTTTCAACACCCATCTAGCTTATATTAACCATCTAGACTTCAAAACGAATAGTGGTTTTGCAAAAATGAAAACTACCTAAAAGTGTCTAAAATCGACTGGAAATCACGAAATAAGCATTTTCAAGTTTTGTTGCTTTTTCATGGTTATTTGCCAAATTTTGTGAGTTTTTGTTTTCTGTAAACCGTTGAGACTTCGATGAACGCTTTGATAAATATAATGTTTTCAACTCCCATCTAGCTTATATTAACCATCTAGACTTCAAAACGAATAGTGGTTTTGCAAAAATGAAAACTACCTAAAAGTGTCTAAAATCGACTGGAAATCACGAAATAAGCATTTTCAAGTTTTGTTGCTTTTTCATGGTTATTTGCCATATTTTGTGAGTTTGTGTTTTCTGTAAACGGTTGAGACTTCGATGAACGCTTTGATAAATATAATGTTTTCAACACCCATCTAGCTTATATTAACCATCTAGACTTCAAAACGAATAGTGGTTTTGCAAAAATGAAAACTACCTAAAAGTGTCTAAAATCGACTGGAAATCACGAAATAAGCATTTTCAAGTTTTGTTGCTTTTTCATGGTTATTTGCCAAATTTTGTGAGTTTTTGTTTTCTGTAAACCGTTGAGACTTCGATGAACGCTTTGATAAATATAATGTTTTCAACTCCCATCTAGCTTATATTAACCATCTAGACTTCAAAACGAATAGTGGTTTTGCAAAAATGAAAACTACCTAAAAGTGTCTAAAATCGACTGGAAATCACGAAATAAGATTTTTCAAGTTTTGTTGCTTTTTCATGGTTATTTGCCATATTTTGTGAGTTTGTGTTTTCTGTAAACCGTTGAGACTTCGATGAACACTTTGATAAATATAATGTTTTCAACTCCCATCTAGCTTATATTAACCATCTAGACTTCAAAACGAATAGTGGTTTTGCAAAAATGAAAACTACCTAAAAGTGTCTAAAATCGACTGGAATTCACGAAATAAGCATTTTCAAGTTTTGTTGCTTTTTCATGGTTATTTGCCATATTTTTTGAGTTTGTGTTTTCTGAAATCGGTATTGACTTCGATGAACGCTTTGATAAATATAATGTTTTCAACATCCATCTAGCATATATTAACCATCTAGACTTCAAAACGAATAGTGGTTTTGCAAAAATGAAAACTACCTAAAAGTCTCTAAAATCGATTGGAAATCACGAAATAAGCATTTTCAAGTTTTGTTGCTTTTTCATGGTTATTTGCCAAATTTTGTCAGTTTGTGTTTTCTGTAAACGGTTGAGACTTCGATGAACACTTTGATAAATATAATGTTTTCAACACCCATCTAGCATATATTAACCATCTAGACTTCAAAACGAATAGTGGTTTTGCAAAAATGAAAACTACCTAAAAGTGTCTAAAATCGACTGGAATTCACGAAATAAGCATTTTCAAGTTTTGTTGCTTTTTCATGGTTATTTGCCAAATTTTGTGAGTTTTTGTTTTCTGTAAACCGTTGAGACTTCGATGAACGCTTTGATAAATATAATGTTTTCAACTCCCATCTAGCTTATATTAACCATCTAGACTTCAAAACGAATAGTGGTTTTGCAAAAATGAAAACTACCTAAAAGTGTCTAAAATCGACTGGAAATCACGAAATAAGCATTTTCAAGTTTTGTTGCTTTTTCATGGTTATTTGCCATATTTTGTGAGTTTGTGTTTTCTGTAAACGGTTGAGACTTCGATGAACGCTTTGATAAATATAATGTTTTCAACACCCATCTAGCTTATATTAACCATCTAGACTTCAAAACGAATAGTGGTTTTGCAAAAATGAAAACTACCTAAAAGTGTCTAAAATCGACTGGAAATCACGAAATAAGCATTTTCAAGTTTTGTTGCTTTTTCATGGTTATTTGCCAAATTTTGTGAGTTTTTGTTTTCTGTAAACCGTTGAGACTTCGATGAACGCTTTGATAAATATAATGTTTTCAACTCCCATCTAGCTTATATTAACCATCTAGACTTCAAAACGAATAGTGGTTTTGCAAAAATGAAAACTACCTAAAAGTGTCTAAAATCGACTGGAAATCACGAAATAAGATTTTTCAAGTTTTGTTACTTTTTCATGGTTATTTGCCATATTTTGTGAGTTTGTGTTTTCTGTAAACCGTTGAGACTTCGATGAACACTTTGATAAATATAATGTTTTCAACTCCCATCTAGCTTATATTAACCATCTAGACTTCAAAACGAATAGTGGTTTTGCAAAAATGAAAACTACCTAAAAGTGTCTAAAATCGACTGGAATTCACGAAATAAGCATTTTCAAGTTTTGTTGCTTTTTCATGGTTATTTGCCATATTTTTTGAGTTTGTGTTTTCTGAAATCGGTATTGACTTCGATGAACGCTTTGATAAATATAATGTTTTCAACATCCATCTAGCATATATTAACCATCTAGACTTCAAAACGAATAGTGGTTTTGCAAAAATGAAAACTACCTAAAAGTGTCTAAAATCGATTGGAAATCACGAAATAAGCATTTTCAAGTTTTGTTGCTTTTTCATGGTTATTTGCCAAATTTTGTCAGTTTGTGTTTTCTGTAAACGGTTGAGACTTCGATGAACACTTTGATAAATATAATGTTTTCAACACCCATCTAGCATATATTAACCATCTAGACTTCAAAACGAATAGTGGTTTTGCAAAAATGAAAACTACCTAAAAGTGTCTAAAATCGACTGGAATTCACGAAATAAGCATTTTCAAGTTTTGTTGCTTTTTCATGGTTATTTGCCATATTTTTTGAGTTTGTGTTTTCTGAAATCGGTATTGACTTCGATGAACGCTTTGATAAATATAATGTTTTCAACATCCATCTAGCATATATTAACCATCTAGACTTCAAAACGAATAGTGGTTTTGCAAAAATGAAAACTACCTAAAAGTGTCTAAAATCGACTGGAAATCACGAAAGCATTTTCAAGTTTTGTTGCTTTTTCATGGTTATTTGACAAATTATGTGAGTTTGTGTTTTCTGAAAACGGTTGTAACTTCGATGAACGCTTTGATAAATATAATGTTATCAACACCCATCTACCTTATATTAACCATCTAGACTTCAAAACGAATAGTGGTTTTGCAAAAATGAAAACTACCTAAAAGTGTCTAAAATCGACTGGAAATCACGAAAGCATTTTCAAGTTTTGTTGCTTTTTTATGGTTACTTACCAAATTTTGTGAGTTTGTGTTTTCTGAAATCGGTATTGACTTCGATGAACGCTTTGATAAATATAATGTTTTCAACACCCATCTAGCATATATTAACCATCTAGACTTCAAAACGAATAGTGGTTTTGCAAAAATGAAAACTACCTAAAAGTGTCTAAAATCGACTGGAAATCACGAAATAAGCATTTTCAAGTTTCGTTGCTTTTTTATGGTTATTTACCAAATTTTGTGAGTTTGTGTTTTCTGAAATCGGTATTGACTTCGATGAACGCTTTGATAAATATAATGTTTTCAACACCCATCTAGCTTATATTAACCATCAAGACTTCAAAACGAATAGTGGTTTTGCAAAAATGAAAACTACCTAACAGTGGAAATCACGAAAGCATTTTCAAGTTTTGTTGCTTTTTCATGGTTATTTGCCAAATTTTGTGAGTTTGTGTTTTCTGTAAACGGTTGTGACTTCGATGAACGCTTTGATAAATATAATGTTTTCAACACCCATCTAGCTTATATTAACCATCTAGACTTCAAAACGAATAGTGGTTTTGCAAAAATGAAAACTACCTAACAGTGGAAATCACGAAAGCATTTTCAAGTTTTGTTGCTTTTTCATGGTTATTTGCCAAATTTTGTGAGTTTGTGTTTTCTGTAAACGGTTGTGACTTCGATGATCGCTTTGATAAATATAATGTTTTCAACACCCATCTAGCATATATTAACCATCTAGACTTCAAAACGAATAGTGGTTTTGCAAAAATGAAAACTACCTAAAAGTGTCTAAAATCGACTGGAAATCACGAAATAAGCATTTTCAAGTTTTGTTGCTTTTTTATGGTTATTTACCAAATTTTGTGAGTTTGTGTTTTCTGAAATCGGTATTGACTTCGATGAACGCTTTGATAAATATAATGTTTTCAACACCCATCTAGCTTATATTAACCATCAAGACTTCAAAACGAATAGTGGTTTTGCAAAAATGAAAACTACCTAACAGTGGAAATCACGAAAGCATTTTCAAGTTTTGTTGCTTTTTCATGGTTATTTGCCAAATTTTGTGAGTTTGTGTTTTCTGTAAACGGTTGAGACTTCGATGAACGCTTTGATAAATATAATGTTTTCAACACCCATCTAGCATATATTAACCATCTAGACTTCAAAACGAATAGTGGTTTTGCAAAAATGAAAACTACCTAAAAGTGTCTAAAATCGACTGGAAATCACGAAATAAGCATTTTCAAGTTTTGTTGCTTTTTCATGGTTATTTGCCAAATTTTGAGAGTTTGTGTTTTCTGTAAACGGTTGTGACTTCGATGAACGCTTTGATAAATATAATGTTTTCAACACCCATCTAGCATATATTAACCATCTAGACTTCAAAACGAATAGTGGTTTTGCAAAAATGAAAACTACCTAAAAGTGTCTAAAATCGACTGGAAATCACGAAATAAGCATTTTCAAGTTTTGTTGCTTTTTTATGGTTATTTACCAAATTTTGTGAGTTTGTGTTTTCTGAAATCGGTATTGACTTCGATGAACGCTTTGATAAATATAATGTTTTCAACACCCATCTAGCTTATATTAACCATCTAGATTTCAAATCGAATAGTGGTTTTGAAAAAATGAAAACTACCTAAAAGTGTCTAAAATCGACTGGAAATCACGAAAGCATTTTCAAGTTTTGTTGCTTTTTCATGGTTATTTGACAAATTATGTGAGTTTGTGTTTTCTGAAATCGGTATTGACTTCGATGAACGCTTTGATAAATATAATGTTTTCAACTCCCATCTAGCTTATATTAACCATCTAGACTTCAAAACGAATAGTGGTTTTTCAAAAATGAAAACTACCTAAAAGTGTCTAAAATCGACTGGAAATCACGAAATATGCATTTTCAAGTTTTGTTACTTTTTCATGGTTATTTGCCATATTTTTTGAGTTTGTGTTTTCTGAAATCGGTATTGACTTCGATGAACGCTTTGATAAATATAATGTTTTCAACTCCCATCTAGCTTATATTAACCATCTAGACTTCAAAACGAATAGTGGTTTTTCAAAAATGAAAACTACCTAAAAGTGTCTAAAATCGACTGGAAATCACGAAATAAGCATTTTCAAGTTTTGTTGCTTTTCTATGGTTACTTACCAAATTTTGTGAGTTTGTGTTTTCTGAAATCGGTATTGACTTCGATGAACGCTTTGATAAATATAATGTTTTCAACACCCATCTAGCATATATTAACCATCTAGACTTCAAAACGAATAGTGGTTTTGCAAAAATGAAAACTACCTAAAAGTGTCTAAAATCGACTGGAAATCACGAAATAAGCATTTTCAAGTTTTGTTGCTTTTTTATGGTTATTTACCAAATTTTGTGAGTTTGTGTTTTCTGAAATCGGTATTGACTTCGATGAACGCTTTGATAAATATAATGTTTTCAACACCCATCTAGCTTATATTAACCATCTAGATTTCAAATCGAATAGTGGTTTTGAAAAAATGAAAACTACCTAAAAGTGTCTAAAATCGACTGGAAATCACGAAAGCATTTTCAAGTTTTGTTACTTTTTCATGGTTATTTGCCAATTTTTTTGAGTTTGTGTTTTCTGTAAACGGTTGTGACTTCGATGAACGCTTTGATAAATATAATGTTTTCAACACCCATCTAGCTTATATTAACCATCTAGACTTCAAAACGAATAGTGGTTTTGCAAAAATGAAAACTACCTAACAGTGGAAATCACGAAAGCATTTTCAAGTTTTGTTGCTTTTTCATGGTTATTTGCCAAATTTTGTGAGTTTGTGTTTTCTGTAAACGGTTGTGACTTCGATGAACGCTTTGATAAATATAATGTTTTCAACACCCATCTAGCTTATATTAACCATCTAGACTTCAAAACGAATAGTGGTTTTGCAAAAATGAAAACTACCTAAAAGTGTCTAAAATCGACTGGAAATCACGAAATAAGCATTTTCAAGTTTTGTTGCTTTTTCATGGTTATTTGCCAAATTTTGTGAGTTTTTGTTTTCTGTAAACCGTTGAGACTTCGATGAACGCTTTGATAAATATAATGTTTTCAACTCCCATCTAGCTTATATTAACCATCTAGACTTCAAAACGAATAGTGGTTTTGCAAAAATGAAAACTACCTAAAAGTGTCTAAAATCGACTGGAAATCACGAAATAAGCATTTTCAAGTTTTGTTGCTTTTTCATGGTTATTTGCCATATTTTGTGAGTTTGTGTTTTCTGTAAACGGTTGAGACTTCGATGAACGCTTTGATAAATATAATGTTTTCAACACCCATCTAGCTTATATTAACCATCTAGACTT
This sequence comes from Octopus bimaculoides, assembly GCF_046866305.1. NCBI lineage: Eukaryota > Metazoa > Mollusca > Cephalopoda > Octopoda > Octopodidae > Octopus > Octopus bimaculoides. The sequence continues at coordinate 23,004 of NW_028315325.1, read as the reverse complement.
CAAAACGAATAGTGGTTTTGCAAAAATGAAAACTACCTAACAGTGGAAATCACGAAAGCATTTTCAAGTTTTGTTGCTTTTTCATGGTTATTTGCCAAATTTTGTGAGTTTGTGTTTTCTGTAAACGGTTGTGACTTCGATGAACGCTTTGATAAATATAATGTTTTCAACACCCATCTAGCTTATATTAACCATCTAGACTTCAAAACGAATAGTGGTTTTGCAAAAATGAAAACTACCTAACAGTGGAAATCACGAAAGCATTTTCAAGTTTTGTTGCTTTTTCATGGTTATTTGCCAAATTTTGTGAGTTTGTGTTTTCTGTAAACGGTTGTGACTTCGATGAACGCTTTGATAAATATAATGTTTTCAACACCCATCTAGCATATATTAACCATCTAGACTTCAAAACGAATAGTGGTTTTGCAAAAATGAAAACTACCTAAAAGTGTCTAAAATCGACTGGAAATCACGAAATAAGCATTTTCAAGTTTTGTTGCTTTTTTATGGTTATTTACCAAATTTTGTGAGTTTGTGTTTTCTGAAATCGGTATTGACTTCGATGAACGCTTTGATAAATATAATGTTTTCAACACCCATCTAGCTTATATTAACCATCTAGATTTCAAATCGAATAGTGGTTTTGAAAAAATGAAAACTACCTAAAAGTGTCTAAAATCGACTGGAAATCACGAAAGCATTTTCAAGTTTTGTTACTTTTTCATGGTTATTTGCCAATTTTTTTGAGTTTGTGTTTTCTGTAAACGGTTGTGACTTCGATGAACGCTTTGATAAATATAATGTTTTCAACACCCATCTAGCTTATATTAACCATCTAGACTTCAAAACGAATAGTGGTTTTGCAAAAATGAAAACTACCTAAAAGTGTCTAAAATCGACTGGAAATCACGAAATAAGCATTTTCAAGTTTTTTTGCTTTTTTATGGTTATTTACCAAATTTTGTGAGTTTGTGTTTTCTGAAATCGGTATTGACTTCGATGAACGCTTTGATAAATATAATGTTTTCAACACCCATCTAGCTTATATTAACCATCAAGACTTCAAAACGAATAGTGGTTTTGCAAAAATGAAAACTACCTAACAGTGGAAATCACGAAAGCATTTTCAAGTTTTGTTGCTTTTTCATGGTTATTTGCCAAATTTTGTGAGTTTGTGTTTTCTGTAAACGGTTGTGACTTCGATGAACGCTTTGATAAATATAATGTTTTCAACACCCATCTAGCATATATTAACCATCTAGACTTCAAAACGAATAGTGGTTTTGCAAAAATGAAAACTACCTAAAAGTGTCTAAAATCGACTGGAAATCACGAAATAAGCATTTTCAAGTTTTGTTGCTTTTTCATGGTTATTTGCCAAATTTTGAGAGTTTGTGTTTTCTGTAAACGGTTGTGACTTCGATGAACGCTTTGATAAATATAATGTTTTCAACACCCATCTAGCATATATTAACCATCTAGACTTCAAAACGAATAGTGGTTTTGCAAAAATGAAAACTACCTAAAAGTGTCTAAAATCGACTGGAAATCACGAAATAAGCATTTTCAAGTTTTGTTGCTTTTTTATGGTTATTTACCAAATTTTGTGAGTTTGTGTTTTCTGAAATCGGTATTGACTTCGATGAACGCTTTGATAAATATAATGTTTTCAACACCCATCTAGCTTATATTAACCATCTAGATTTCAAATCGAATAGTGGTTTTGAAAAAATGAAAACTACCTAAAAGTGTCTAAAATCGACTGGAAATCACGAAAGCATTTTCAAGTTTTGTTGCTTTTTCATGGTTATTTGACAAATTATGTGAGTTTGTGTTTTCTGAAAACGGTTGTAACTTCGATGAACGCTTTGATAAATATAATGTTATCAACACCCATCTAGCTTATATTAACCATCTAGACTTCAAAACGAATAGTGGTTTTGCAAAGATGAAAACTACCTAAAAGTGTCTAAAATCGACTGGAAATCACGAAAGCATTTTCAAGTTTTGTTGCTTTTTCATGGTTATTTGACAAATTATGTGAGTTTGTGTTTTCTGAAATCGGTATTGACTTCGATGAACGCTTTGATAAATATAATGTTTTCAACTCCCATCTAGCTTATATTAACCATCTAGACTTCAAAACGAATAGTGGTTTTTCAAAAATGAAAACTACCTAAAAGTGTCTAAAATCGACTGGAAATCACGAAATATGCATTTTCAAGTTTTGTTACTTTTTCATGGTTATTTGCCATATTTTTTGAGTTTGTGTTTTCTGAAATCGGTATTGACTTCGATGAACGCTTTGATAAATATAATGTTTTCAACTCCCATCTAGCTTATATTAACCATCTAGACTTCAAAACGAATAGTGGTTTTTCAAAAATGAAAACTACCTAAAAGTGTCTAAAATCGACTGGAAATCACGAAATAAGCATTTTCAAGTTTTGTTGCTTTTCTATGGTTACTTACCAAATTTTGTGAGTTTGTGTTTTCTGAAATCGGTATTGACTTCGATGAACGCTTTGATAAATATAATGTTTTCAACACCCATCTAGCATATATTAACCATCTAGACTTCAAAACGAATAGTGGTTTTGCAAAAATGAAAACTACCTAAAAGTGTCTAAAATCGACTGGAAATCACGAAATAAGCATTTTCAAGTTTTGTTGCTTTTTTATGGTTATTTACCAAATTTTGTGAGTTTGTGTTTTCTGAAATCGGTATTGACTTCGATGAACGCTTTGATAAATATAATGTTTTCAACACCCATCTAGCTTATATTAACCATCTAGATTTCAAATCGAATAGTGGTTTTGAAAAAATGAAAACTACCTAAAAGTGTCTAAAATCGACTGGAAATCACGAAAGCATTTTCAAGTTTTGTTACTTTTTCATGGTTATTTGCCAATTTTTTTGAGTTTGTGTTTTCTGTAAACGGTTGTGACTTCGATGAACGCTTTGATAAATATAATGTTTTCAACACCCATCTAGCTTATATTAACCATCTAGACTTCAAAACGAATAGTGGTTTTGCAAAAATGAAAACTACCTAACAGTGGAAATCACGAAAGCATTTTCAAGTTTTGTTGCTTTTTCATGGTTATTTGCCAAATTTTGTGAGTTTGTGTTTTCTGTAAACGGTTGTGACTTCGATGAACGCTTTGATAAATATAATGTTTTCAACACCCATCTAGCTTATATTAACCATCTAGACTTCAAAACGAATAGTGGTTTTGCAAAAATGAAAACTACCTAAAAGTGTCTAAAATCGACTGGAAATCACGAAATAAGCATTTTCAAGTTTTGTTGCTTTTTCATGGTTATTTGCCAAATTTTGTGAGTTTTTGTTTTCTGTAAACCGTTGAGACTTCGATGAACGCTTTGATAAATATAATGTTTTCAACTCCCATCTAGCTTATATTAACCATCTAGACTTCAAAACGAATAGTGGTTTTGCAAAAATGAAAACTACCTAAAAGTGTCTAAAATCGACTGGAAATCACGAAATAAGCATTTTCAAGTTTTGTTGCTTTTTCATGGTTATTTGCCATATTTTGTGAGTTTGTGTTTTCTGTAAACGGTTGAGACTTCGATGAACGCTTTGATAAATATAATGTTTTCAACACCCATCTAGCTTATATTAACCATCTAGACTTCAAAACGAATAGTGGTTTTGCAAAAATGAAAACTACCTAAAAGTGTCTAAAATCGACTGGAAATCACGAAATAAGCATTTTCAAGTTTTGTTGCTTTTTCATGGTTATTTGCCAAATTTTGTGAGTTTTTGTTTTCTGTAAACCGTTGAGACTTCGATGAACGCTTTGATAAATATAATGTTTTCAACTCCCATCTAGCTTATATTAACCATCTAGACTTCAAAACGAATAGTGGTTTTGCAAAAATGAAAACTACCTAAAAGTGTCTAAAATCGACTGGAAATCACGAAATAAGATTTTTCAAGTTTTGTTACTTTTTCATGGTTATTTGCCATATTTTGTGAGTTTGTGTTTTCTGTAAACCGTTGAGACTTCGATGAACACTTTGATAAATATAATGTTTTCAACTCCCATCTAGCTTATATTAACCATCTAGACTTCAAAACGAATAGTGGTTTTGCAAAAATGAAAACTACCTAAAAGTGTCTAAAATCGACTGGAAATCACGAAATAAGCATTTTCAAGTTTTGTTGCTTTTTCATGGTTATTTGCCAAATTTTGTGAGTTTTTGTTTTCTGTAAACCGTTGAGACTTCGATGAACGCTTTGATAAATATAATGTTTTCAACTCCCATCTAGCTTATATTAACCATCTAGACTTCAAAACGAATAGTGGTTTTGCAAAAATGAAAACTACCTAAAAGTGTCTAAAATCGACTGGAAATCACGAAATAAGATTTTTCAAGTTTTGTTACTTTTTCATGGTTATTTGCCATATTTTGTGAGTTTGTGTTTTCTGTAAACCGTTGAGACTTCGATGAACACTTTGATAAATATAATGTTTTCAACTCCCATCTAGCTTATATTAACCATCTAGACTTCAAAACGAATAGTGGTTTTGCAAAAATGAAAACTACCTAAAAGTGTCTAAAATCGACTGGAATTCACGAAATAAGCATTTTCAAGTTTTGTTGCTTTTTCATGGTTATTTGCCATATTTTTTGAGTTTGTGTTTTCTGAAATCGGTATTGACTTCGATGAACGCTTTGATAAATATAATGTTTTCAACATCCATCTAGCATATATTAACCATCTAGACTTCAAAACGAATAGTGGTTTTGCAAAAATGAAAACTACCTAAAAGTGTCTAAAATCGATTGGAAATCACGAAATAAGCATTTTCAAGTTTTGTTGCTTTTTCATGGTTATTTGCCAAATTTTGTCAGTTTGTGTTTTCTGTAAACGGTTGAGACTTCGATGAACACTTTGATAAATATAATGTTTTCAACACCCATCTAGCATATATTAACCATCTAGACTTCAAAACGAATAGTGGTTTTGCAAAGATGAAAACTACCTAAAAGTGTCTAAAATCGACTGGAATTCACGAAATAAGCATTTTCAAGTTTTGTTGCTTTTTCATGGTTATTTGCCATATTTTTTGAGTTTGTGTTTTCTGAAATCGGTATTGACTTCGATGAACGCTTTGATAAATATAATGTTTTCAACATCCATCTAGCATATATTAACCATCTAGACTTCAAAACGAATAGTGGTTTTGCAAAAATGAAAACTACCTAAAAGTGTCTAAAATCGACTGGAAATCACGAAAGCATTTTCAAGTTTTGTTGCTTTTTCATGGTTATTTGACAAATTATGTGAGTTTGTGTTTTCTGAAAACGGTTGTAACTTCGATGAACGCTTTGATAAATATAATGTTATCAACACCCATCTACCTTATATTAACCATCTAGACTTCAAAACGAATAGTGGTTTTGCAAAAATGAAAACTACCTAAAAGTGTCTAAAATCGACTGGAAATCACGAAATAAGCATTTTCAAGTTTTGTTGCTTTTCTATGGTTACTTACCAAATTTTGTGAGTTTGTGTTTTCTGAAATCGGTATTGACTTCGATGAACGCTTTGATAAATATAATGTTTTCAACACCCATCTAGCATATATTAACCATCTAGACTTCAAAACGAATAGTGGTTTTGCAAAAATGAAAACTACCTAAAAGTGTCTAAAATCGACTGGAAATCACGAAATAAGCATTTTCAAGTTTCGTTGCTTTTTTATGGTTATTTACCAAATTTTGTGAGTTTGTGTTTTCTGAAATCGGTATTGACTTCGATGAACGCTTTGATAAATATAATGTTTTCAACACCCATCTAGCTTATATTAACCATCAAGACTTCAAAACGAATAGTGGTTTTGCAAAAATGAAAACTACCTAACAGTGGAAATCACGAAAGCATTTTCAAGTTTTGTTGCTTTTTCATGGTTATTTGCCAAATTTTGTGAGTTTGTGTTTTCTGTAAACGGTTGTGACTTCGATGAACGCTTTGATAAATATAATGTTTTCAACACCCATCTAGCTTATATTAACCATCTAGACTTCAAAACGAATAGTGGTTTTGCAAAAATGAAAACTACCTAACAGTGGAAATCACGAAAGCATTTTCAAGTTTTGTTGCTTTTTCATGGTTATTTGCCAAATTTTGTGAGTTTGTGTTTTCTGTAAACGGTTGTGACTTCGATGAACGCTTTGATAAATATAATGTTTTCAACACCCATCTAGCATATATTAACCATCTAGACTTCAAAACGAATAGTGGTTTTGCAAAAATGAAAACTACCTAAAAGTGTCTAAAATCGACTGGAAATCACGAAATAAGCATTTTCAAGTTTTGTTGCTTTTTTATGGTTATTTACCAAATTTTGTGAGTTTGTGTTTTCTGAAATCGGTATTGACTTCGATGAACGCTTTGATAAATATAATGTTTTCAACACCCATCTAGCTTATATTAACCATCTAGATTTCAAATCGAATAGTGGTTTTGAAAAAATGAAAACTACCTAAAAGTGTCTAAAATCGACTGGAAATCAAGAAAGCATTTTCAAGTTTTGTTACTTTTTCATGGTTATTTGCCAATTTTTTTGAGTTTGTGTTTTCTGTAAACGGTTGTGACTTCGATGAACGCTTTGATAAATATAATGTTTTCAACACCCATCTAGCTTATATTAACCATCTAGACTTCAAAACGAATAGTGGTTTTGCAAAAATGAAAACTACCTAAAAGTGTCTAAAATCGACTGGAAATCACGAAATAAGCATTTTCAAGTTTTTTTGCTTTTTTATGGTTATTTACCAAATTTTGTGAGTTTGTGTTTTCTGAAATCGGTATTGACTTCGATGAACGCTTTGATAAATATAATGTTTTCAACACCCATCTAGCTTATATTAACCATCAAGACTTCAAAACGAATAGTGGTTTTGCAAAAATGAAAACTACCTAACAGTGGAAATCACGAAAGCATTTTCAAGTTTTGTTGCTTTTTCATGGTTATTTGCCAAATTTTGTGAGTTTGTGTTTTCTGTAAACGGTTGTGACTTCGATGAACGCTTTGATAAATATAATGTTTTCAACACCCATCTAGCATATATTAACCATCTAGACTTCAAAACGAATAGTGGTTTTGCAAAAATGAAAACTACCTAAAAGTGTCTAAAATCGACTGGAAATCACGAAATAAGCATTTTCAAGTTTTGTTGCTTTTTCATGGTTATTTGCCAAATTTTGTGAGTTTGTGTTTTCTGTAAACGGTTGTGACTTCGATGAACGCTTTGATAAATATAATGTTTTCAACACCCATCTAGCTTATATTAACCATCTAGACTTCAAAACGAATAGTGGTTTTGCAAAAATGAAAACTACCTAAAAGTGTCTAAAATCGACTGGAAATCACGAAATAAGCATGTTCAAGTTTTGTTGCTTTTTTATGGTTATTTACCAAATTTTGTGAGTTTGTGTTTTCTGAAATCGGTATTGACTTCGATGAACGCTTTGATAAATATAATGTTTTCAACACCCATCTAGCTTATATTAACCATCTAGATTTCAAATCGAATAGTGGTTTTGAAAAAATGAAAACTACCTAAAAGTGTCTAAAATCGACTGGAAATCACGAAAGCATTTTCAAGTTTTGTTACTTTTTCATGGTTATTTGCCAATTTTTTTGAGTTTGTGTTTTCTGTAAACGGTTGTGACTTCGATGAACGCTTTGATAAATATAATGTTTTCAACACCCATCTAGCTTATATTAACCATCTAGACTTCAAAACGAATAGTGGTTTTGCAAAAATGAAAACTACCTAAAAGTGTCTAAAATCGACTGGAAATCACGAAAGCATTTTCAAGTTTTGTTGCTTTTTCATGGTTATTTGACAAATTATGTGAGTTTGTGTTTTCTGAAAACGGTTGTAACTTCGATGAACGCTTTGATAAATATAATGTTATCAACACCCATCTAGCTTATATTAACCATCTAGACTTCAAAACGAATAGTGGTTTTGCAAAGATGAAAACTACCTAAAAGTGTCTAAAATCGACTGGAAATCACGAAAGCATTTTCAAGTTTTGTTGCTTTTTCATGGTTATTTGACAAATTATGTGAGTTTGTGTTTTCTGAAATCGGTATTGACTTCGATGAACGCTTTGATAAATATAATGTTTTCAACTCCCATCTAGCTTATATTAACCATATAGACTTCAAAACGAATAGTGGTTTTGCAAAGATGAAAACTACCTAAAAGTGTCTAAAATCGACTGGAAATCACGAAATATGCATTTTCAAGTTTTGTTGCTTTTTCATGGTCATTTGCCATATTTTTTGAGTTTGTGTTTTCTGAAATCGGTATTGACTTCGATGAACGCTTTGATAAATATAATGTTTTCAACTCCCATCTAGCTTATATTAACCATCTAGACTTCAAAACGAATAGTGGTTTTTCAAAAATGAAAACTACCTAAAAGTGTCTAAAATCGACTGGAAATCACGAAATATGCATTTTCAAGTTTTGTTACTTTTTCATGGTTATTTGCCATATTTTTTGAGTTTGTGTTTTCTGAAATCGGTATTGACTTCGATGAACGCTTTGATAAATATAATGTTTTCAACACCCATCTAGCTTATATTAACCATCTAGACTTCAAAACGAATAGTGGTTTTGCAAAAATGAAAACTACCTAAAAGTGTCTAAAATCGACTGGAAATCACGAAATAAGCATGTTCAAGTTTTGTTGCTTTTTTATGGTTATTTACCAAATTTTGTGAGTTTGTGTTTTCTGAAATCGGTATTGACTTCGATGAACGCTTTGATAAATATAATGTTTTCAACACCCATCTAGCTTATATTAACCATCTAGATTTCAAATCGAATAGTGGTTTTGAAAAAATGAAAACTACCTAAAAGTGTCTAAAATCGACTGGAAATCACGAAAGCATTTTCAAGTTTTGTTACTTTTTCATGGTTATTTGCCAATTTTTTTGAGTTTGTGTTTTCTGTAAACGGTTGTGACTTCGATGAACGCTTTGATAAATATAATGTTTTCAACACCCATCTAGCTTATATTAACCATCTAGACTTCAAAACGAATAGTGGTTTTGCAAAAATGAAAACTACCTAAAAGTGTCTAAAATCGACTGGAAATCACGAAAGCATTTTCAAGTTTTGTTGCTTTTTCATGGTTATTTGACAAATTATGTGAGTTTGTGTTTTCTGAAAACGGTTGTAACTTCGATGAACGCTTTGATAAATATAATGTTATCAACACCCATCTAGCTTATATTAACCATCTAGACTTCAAAACGAATAGTGGTTTTGCAAAGATGAAAACTACCTAAAAGTGTCTAAAATCGACTGGAAATCACGAAAGCATTTTCAAGTTTTGTTGCTTTTTCATGGTTATTTGACAAATTATGTGAGTTTGTGTTTTCTGAAATCGGTATTGACTTCGATGAACGCTTTGATAAATATAATGTTTTCAACTCCCATCTAGCTTATATTAACCATATAGACTTCAAAACGAATAGTGGTTTTGCAAAGATGAAAACTACCTAAAAGTGTCTAAAATCGACTGGAAATCACGAAATATGCATTTTCAAGTTTTGTTGCTTTTTCATGGTCATTTGCCATATTTTTTGAGTTTGTGTTTTCTGAAATCGGTATTGACTTCGATGAACGCTTTGATAAATATAATGTTTTCAACTCCCATCTAGCTTATATTAACCATCTAGACTTCAAAACGAATAGTGGTTTTTCAAAAATGAAAACTACCTAAAAGTGTCTAAAATCGACTGGAAATCACGAAATATGCATTTTCAAGTTTTGTTACTTTTTCATGGTTATTTGCCATATTTTTTGAGTTTGTGTTTTCTGAAATCGGTATTGACTTCGATGAACGCTTTGATAAATATAATGTTTTCAACTCCCATCTAGCTTATATTAACCATCTAGACTTCAAAACGAATAGTGGTTTTTCAAAAATGAAAACTACCTAAAAGTGTCTAAAATCGACTGGAAATCACGAAATATGCATTTTCAAGTTTTGTTACTTTTTCATGGTTATTTGCCATATTTTGTGAGTTTGTGTTTTCTGTAAACCGTTGAGACTTCGATGAACACTTTGATAAATATAATGTTTTCAACTCCCATCTAGCTTATATTAACCATCTAGACTTCAAAACGAATAGTGGTTTTGCAAAAATGAAAACTACCTAAAAGTGTCTAAAATCGACTGGAATTCACGAAATAAGCATTTTCAAGTCTTGTTGCTTTTTCATGGTTATTTGCCATATTTTTTGAGTTTGTGTTTTCTGAAATCGGTATTGACTTCGATGAACGCTTTGATAAATATAATGTTTTCAACATCCATCTAGCATATATTAACCATCTAGACTTCAAAACGAATAGTGGTTTTGCAAAAATGAAAACTACCTAAAAGTGTCTAAAATCGACTGGAAATCACGAAATAAGCATTTTCAAGTTTTTTTGCTTTTTTATGGTTATTTACCAAATTTTGTGAGTTTGTGTTTTCTGAAATCGGTATTGACTTCGATGAACGCTTTGATAAATATAATGTTTTCAACACCCATCTAGCTTATATTAACCATCAAGACTTCAAAACGAATAGTGGTTTTGCAAAAATGAAAACTACCTAACAGTGGAAATCACGAAAGCATTTTCAAGTTTTGTTGCTTTTTCATGGTTATTTGCCAAATTTTGTGAGTTTGTGTTTTCTGTAAACGGTTGTGACTTCAATGAACGCTTTGATAAATATAATGTTTTCAACACCCATAGAGCTTATATTAACAATCTAGACTTCAAAACGAATAGTGGTTTTGCAAAAATGAAAACTACCTAAAAGTGTCTAAAATCGACTGGAAATCACGAAATAAGCATTTTCAAGTTTTGTTGCCTTTTCATGGTTATTTGCCAAATTTTGTGAGTTTGTGTTTTCTGTAAACGGTTGTGACTTCGATGAACGCTTTGATAAATATAATGTTTTCAACACCCATCTAGCATATATTAACCATCTAGACTTCAAAACGAATAGTGGTTTTGCAAAAATGAAAACTACCTAAAAGTGTCTAAAATCGACTGGAAATCACGAAATAAGCATTTTCAAGTTTTGTTGCTTTTTCATGGTTATTTGCCAAATTTTGTGAGTTTGTGTTTTCTGTAAACGGTTGTGACTTCGATGAACGCTTTGATAAATATAATGTTTTCAACACCCATCTAGCATATATTAACCATCTAGACTTCAAAACGAATAGTGGTTTTGCAAAAATGAAAACTACCTAAAAGTGTCTAAAATCGACTGGAAATCACGAAATAAGCATTTTCAAGTTTTGTTGCTTTTTTATGGTTATTTACCAAATTTTGTGAGTTTGTGTTTTCTGAAATCGGTATTGACTTCGATGAACGCTTTGATAAATATAATGTTTTCAACACCCATCTAGCTTATATTAACCATCTAGATTTCAAATCGAATAGTGGTTTTGAAAAAATGAAAACTACCTAAAAGTGTCTAAAATCGACTGGAAATCACGAAAGCATTTTCAAGTTTTGTTGCTTTTTCATGGTTATTTGACAAATTATGTGAGTTTGTGTTTTCTGAAATCGGTATTGACTTCGATGAACGCTTTGATAAATATAATGTTTTCAACTCCCATCTAGCTTATATTAACCATCTAGACTTCAAAACGAATAGTGGTTTTGCAAAGATGAAAACTACCTAAAAGTGTCTAAAATCGACTGGAAATCACGAAATATGCATTTTCAAGTTTTGTTGCTTTTTCATGGTCATTTGCCATATTTTTTGAGTTTGTGTTTTCTGAAATCGGTATTGACTTCGATGAACGCTTTGATAAATATAATGTTTTCAACTCCCATCTAGCTTATATTAACCATCTAGACTTCAAAACGAATAGTGGTTTTTCAAAAATGAAAACTACCTAAAAGTGTCTAAAATCGACTGGAAATCACGAAATATGCATTTTCAAGTTTTGTTACTTTTTCATGGTTATTTGCCATATTTTTTGAGTTTGTGTTTTCTGAAATCGGTATTGACTTCGATGAACGCTTTGATAAATATAATGTTTTCAACTCCCATCTAGCTTATATTAACCATCTAGACTTCAAAACGAATAGTGGTTTTTCAAAAATGAAAACTACCTAAAAGTGTCTAAAATCGACTGGAAATCACGAAATATGCATTTTCAAGTTTTGTTACTTTTTCATGGTTATTTGCCATATTTTGTGAGTTTGTGTTTTCTGTAAACCGTTGAGACTTCGATGAACACTTTGATAAATATAATGTTTTCAACTCCCATCTAGCTTATATTAACCATCTAGACTTCAAAACGAATAGTGGTTTTGCAAAAATGAAAACTACCTAAAAGTGTCTAAAATCGACTGGAATTCACGAAATAAGCATTTTCAAGTCTTGTTGCTTTTTCATGGTTATTTGCCATATTTTTTGAGTTTGTGTTTTCTGAAATCGGTATTGACTTCGATGAACGCTTTGATAAATATAATGTTTTCAACATCCATCTAGCATATATTAACCATCTAGACTTCAAAACGAATAGTGGTTTTGCAAAAATGAAAACTACCTAAAAGTGTCTAAAATCGATTGGAAATCACGAAATAAGCATTTTCAAGTTTTGTTGCTTTTTCATGGTTATTTGCCAAATTTTGTCAGTTTGTGTTTTCTGTAAACGGTTGAGACTTCGATGAACACTTTGATAAATATAATGTTTTCAACACCCATCTAGCATATATTAACCATCTAGACTTCAAAACGAATAGTGGTTTTGCAAAAATGAAAACTACCTAAAAGTGTCTAAAATCGACTGGAATTCACGAAATAAGCATTTTCAAGTTTTGTTGCTTTTTCATGGTTATTTGCCATATTTTTTGAGTTTGTGTTTTCTGAAATCGGTATTGACTTCGATGAACGCTTTGATAAATATAATGTTTTCAACATCCATCTAGCATATATTAACCATCTAGACTTCAAAACGAATAGTGGTTTTGCAAAAATGAAAACTACCTAAAAGTGTCTAAAATCGACTGGAAATCACGAAAGCATTTTCAAGTTTTGTTACTTTTTCATGGTTATTTGACAAATTATGTGAGTTTGTGTTTTCTGAAAACGGTTGTAACTTCGATGAACGCTTTGATAAATATAATGTTATCAACACCCATCTACCTTATATTAACCATCTAGACTTCAAAACGAATAGTGGTTTTGCAAAAATGAAAACTACCTAAAAGTGTCTAAAATCGACTGGAAATCACGAAATAAGCATTTTCAAATTTTGTTGCTTTTTCTTGGTTATTTGCCATATTTTTTGAGTTTGTGTTTTCTGAAATCGGTATTGACTTCGATAAACGCTTTGATAAATATAATGTTTTCAACACCCATCTAGCATATATTAACCATCTAGACTTCAAAACGAATAGTGGTTTTGCAAAAATGAAAACTACCTAAAAGTGTCTAAAATCGACTGGAAATCACGAAATAAGCATTTTCAAATTTTGTTGCTTTTTCTTGGTTATTTGCCATATTTTTTGAGTTTGTGTTTTCTGAAATCGGTATTGACTTCGATAAACGCTTTGATAAATATAATGTTTTCAACACCCATCTAGCATATATTAACCATCTAGACTTCAAAACGAATAGTGGTTTTGCAAAAATGAAAACTACCTAACAGTGGAAATCACGAAAGCATTTTCAAGTTTTGTTGCTTTTTCATGGTTATTTGCCAAATTTTGTGAGTTTGTGTTTTCTGTAAACGGTTGTGACTTCAATGAACGCTTTGATAAATATAATGTTTTCAACACCCATAGAGCTTATATTAACAATCTAGACTTCAAAACGAATAGTGGTTTTGCAAAAATGAAAACTACCTAAAAGTGTCTAAAATCGACTGGAAATCACGAAAGCATTTTCAAGTTTTGTTACTTTTTCATGGTTATTTGCCAATTTTTTTGAGTTTGTGTTTTCTGTAAACGGTTGTGACTTCGATGAACGCTTTGATAAATATAATGTTTTCAACACCCATCTAGCTTATATTAACCATCTAGACTTCAAAACGAATAGTGGTTTTGCAAAAATGAAAACTACCTAAAAGTGTCTAAAATCGACTGGAAATCACGAAAGCATTTTCAAGTTTTGTTGCTTTTTCATGGTTATTTGACAAATTATGTGAGTTTGTATTTTCTGAAAACGGTTGTAACTTCGATGAACGCTTTGATAAATATAATGTTATCAACACCCATCTAGCTTATATTAACCATCTAGACTTCAAAACGAATAGTGGTTTTGCAAAAATGAAAACTACCTAAAAGTGTCTAAAATCGATTGGAAATCACGAAATATGCATTTTCAAGTTTTGTTGCTTTTTCATGGTTATTTGCCATATTTTTTGAGTTTGTGTTTTCTGAAATCGGTATTGACTTCGATGAACGCTTTGATAAATATAATGTTTTCAACTCCCATCTAGCTTATATTAACCATCTAGACTTCAAAACGAATAGTGGTTTTTCAAAAATGAAAACTACCTAAAAGTGTCTAAAATCGACTGGAAATCACGAAATAAGCATTTTCAAGTTTTGTTGCTTTTCTATGGTTACTTACCAAATTTTGTGAGTTTGTGTTTTCTGAAATCGGTATTGACTTCGATGAACGCTTTGATAAATATAATGTTTTCAACACCCATCTAGCATATATTAACCGTCTAGACTTCAAAACGAATAGTGGTTTTGCAAAAATGAAAACTACCTAAAAGTGTCTAAAATCGACTGGAAATCACGAAATAAGCATTTTCAAGTTTTGTTGCTTTTTTATGGTTATTTACCAAATTTTGTGAGTTTGTGTTTTCTGAAATCGGTATTGACTTCGATGAACGCTTTGATAAATATAATGTTTTCAACACCCATCTAGCATATATCAAGACTTCAAAACGAATAGTGGTTTTGCAAAAATGAAAACTACCTAACAGTGGAAATCACGAAAGCATTTTCAAGTTTTGTTGCTTTTTCATGGATATTTGACAAATTTTTTGAGTTTGTGTTTTCTGAAAACGGTTGTGACTTCGATGAACGCTTTGATAAATATAATATTATTAACACCCATCTAGCTTATATTAACCATCTAGACTTCAAAACGAATAGTGGTTTTGCAAAAATGAAAACTACCTAAAAGTGTCTAAAATCGACTGGAAATCACGAAAGCATTTTCAAGTTTTGTTACTTTTTCATGGTTATTTGCCAATTTTTTTGAGTTTGTGTTTTCTGTAAACGGTTGTGACTTCGATGAACGCTTTGATAAATATAATGTTTTCAACACCCATCTAGCTTATATTAACCATCTAGACTTCAAAACGAATAGTGGTTTTGCAAAAATGAAAACTACCTAAAAGTGTCTAAAATCGACTGGAAATCACGAAATAAGCATTTTCAAGTTTTTTTGCTTTTTCATGGTTATTTGCCATATTTTTTGAGTTTGTGTTTTCTGAAATCGGTATTGACTTCGATGAACGCTTTGATAAATATAATGTTTTCAACATCCATCTAGCATATATTAACCATCTAGACTTCAAAACGAATAGTGGTTTTGCAAAAATGAAAACTACCTAAAAGTGTCTAAAATCGACTGGAAATCACGAAAGCATTTTCAAGTTTTGTTGCTTTTTCATGGTTATTTGACAAATTATGTGAGTTTGTGTTTTCTGAAATCGGTATTGACTTCGATGAACGCTTTGATAAATATAATGTTTTCAACACCCATCTAGCTTATATTAACCATCTAGATTTCAAATCGAATAGTGGTTTTGAAAAAATGAAAACTACCTAAAAGTGTCTAAAATCGACTGGAAATCACGAAAGCATTTTCAAGTTTTGTTACTTTTTCATGGTTATTTGCCAATTTTTTTGAGTTTGTGTTTTCTGTAAACGGTTGTGACTTCGATGAACGCTTTGATAAATATAATGTTTTCAACACCCATCTAGCTTATATTAACCATCTAGACTTCAAAACGAATAGTGGTTTTGCAAAAATGAAAACTACCTAACAGTGGAAATCACGAAAGCATTTTCAAGTTTTGTTGCTTTTTCATGGTTATTTGCCAAATTTTGTGAGTTTGTGTTTTCTGTAAACGGTTGTGACTTCGATGAACGCTTTGATAAATATAATGTTTTCAACACCCATCTAGCTTATATTAACCATCTAGATTTCAAATCGAATAGTGGTTTTGAAAAAATGAAAACTACCTAAAAGTGTCTAAAATCGACTGGAAATCACGAAAGCATTTTCAAGTTTTGTTACTTTTTCATGGTTATTTGCCAATTTTTTTGAGTTTGTGTTTTCTGTAAACGGTTGTGACTTCGATGAACGCTTTGATAAATATAATGTTTTCAACACCCATCTAGCTTATATTAACCATCTAGACTTCAAAACGAATAGTGGTTTTGCAAAAATGAAAACTACCTAAAAGTGTCTAAAATCGACTGGAAATCACGAAATAAGCATTTTCAAGTTTTTTTGCTTTTTTATGGTTATTTACCAAATTTTGTGAGTTTGTGTTTTCTGAAATCGGTATTGACTTCGATGAACGCTTTGATAAATATAATGTTTTCAACACCCATCTAGCTTATATTAACCATCAAGACTTCAAAACGAATAGTGGTTTTGCAAAAATGAAAACTACCTAACAGTGGAAATCACGAAAGCATTTTCAAGTTTTGTTGCTTTTTCATGGTTATTTGCCAAATTTTGTGAGTTTTTGTTTTCTGTAAACGGTTGTGACTTCAATGAACGCTTTGATAAATATAATGTTTTCAACACCCATAGAGCTTATATTAACAATCTAGACTTCAAAACGAATAGTGGTTTTGCAAAAATGAAAACTACCTAAAAGTGTCTAAAATCGACTGGAAATCACGAAATAAGCATTTTCAAGTTTTGTTGCCTTTTCATGGTTATTTGCCAAATTTTGTGAGTTTGTGGTTTCTGTAAACGGTTGTGACTTCGATGAACGCTTTGATAAATATAATGTTTTCAACACCCATCTAGCATATATTAACCATCTAGACTTCAAAACGAATAGTGGTTTTGCAAAAATGAAAACTACCTAAAAGTGTCTAAAATCGACTGGAAATCACGAAATAAGCATTTTCAAGTTTTGTTGCTTTTTCATGGTTATTTGCCAAATTTTGTGAGTTTGTGTTTTCTGTAAACGGTTGTGACTTCGATGAACGCTTTGATAAATATAATGTTTTCAACACCCATCTAGCATATATTAACCATCTAGACTTCAAAACGAATAGTGGTTTTGCAAAAATGAAAACTACCTAAAAGTGTCTAAAATCGACTGGAAATCACGAAATAAGCATTTTCAAGTTTTGTTGCTTTTTTATGGTTATTTACCAAATTTTGTGAGTTTGTGTTTTCTGAAATCGGTATTGACTTCGATGAACGCTTTGATAAATATAATGTTTTCAACACCCATCTAGCTTATATTAACCATCTAGATTTCAAATCGAATAGTGGTTTTGAAAAAATGAAAACTACCTAAAAGTGTCTAAAATCGACTGGAAATCACGAAAGCATTTTCAAGTTTTGTTGCTTTTTCATGGTTATTTGACAAATTATGTGAGTTTGTGTTTTCTGAAAACGGTTGTAACTTCGATGAACGCTTTGATAAATATAATGTTATCAACACCCATCTAGCTTATATTAACCATCTAGACTTCAAAACGAATAGTGGTTTTGCAAAGATGAAAACTACCTAAAAGTGTCTAAAATCGACTGGAAATCACGAAAGCATTTTCAAGTTTTGTTGCTTTTTCATGGTTATTTGACAAATTATGTGAGTTTGTGTTTTCTGAAATCGGTATTGACTTCGATGAACGCTTTGATAAATATAATGTTTTCAACTCCCATCTAGCTTATATTAACCATCTAGACTTCAAAACGAATAGTGGTTTTGCAAAGATGAAAACTACCTAAAAGTGTCTAAAATCGACTGGAAATCACGAAATATGCATTTTCAAGTTTTGTTGCTTTTTCATGGTCATTTGCCATATTTTTTGAGTTTGTGTTTTCTGCAATCGGTATTGACTTCGATGAACGCTTTGATAAATATAATGTTTTCAACTCCCATCTAGCTTATATTAACCATCTAGACTTCAAAACGAATAGTGGTTTTTCAAAAATGAAAACTACCTAAAAGTGTCTAAAATCGACTGGAAATCACGAAATATGCATTTTCAAGTTTTGTTACTTTTTCATGGTTATTTGCCATATTTTTTGAGTTTGTGTTTTCTGAAATCGGTATTGACTTCGATGAACGCTTTGATAAATATAATGTTTTCAACTCCCATCTAGCTTATATTAACCATCTAGACTTCAAAACGAATAGTGGTTTTTCAAAAATGAAAACTACCTAAAAGTGTCTAAAATCGACTGGAAATCACGAAATATGCATTTTCAAGTTTTGTTACTTTTTCATGGTTATTTGCCATATTTTGTGAGTTTGTGTTTTCTGTAAACCGTTGAGACTTCGATGAACACTTTGATAAATATAATGTTTTCAACACCCATCTAGCATATATTAACCATCTAGACTTCAAAACGAATAGTGGTTTTGCAAAAATGAAAACTACCTAAAAGTGTCTAAAATCGACTGGAATTCACGAAATAAGCATTTTCAAGTTTTGTTGCTTTTTCATGGTTATTTGCCATATTTTTTGAGTTTGTGTTTTCTGAAATCGGTATTGACTTCGATGAACGCTTTGATAAATATAATGTTTTCAACATCCATCTAGCATATATTAACCATCTAGACTTCAAAACGAATAGTGGTTTTGCAAAAATGAAAACTACCTAAAAGTGTCTAAAATCGACTGGAAATCACGAAAGCATTTTCAAGTTTTGTTGCTTTTTCATGGTTATTTGACAAATTATGTGAGTTTGTGTTTTCTGAAAACGGTTGTAACTTCGATGAACGCTTTGATAAATATAATGTTATCAACACCCATCTACCTTATATTAACCATCTAGACTTCAAAACGAATAGTGGTTTTGCAAAAATGAAAACTACCTAAAAGTGTCTAAAATCGACTGGAAATCACGAAATAAGCATTTTCAAATTTTGTTGCTTTTTCTTGGTTATTTGCCATATTTTTTGAGTTTGTGTTTTCTGAAATTGGTATTGACTTCGATAAACGCTTTGATAAATATAATGTTTTCAACACCCATCTAGCATATATTAACCATCTAGACTTCAAAACGAATAGTGGTTTTGCAAAAATGAAAACTACCTAAAAGTGTCTAAAATCGACTGGAAATCACGAAATAAGCATTTTCAAATTTTGTTGCTTTTTCTTGGTTATTTGCCATATTTTTTGAGTTTGTGTTTTCTGAAATCGGTATTGACTTCGATAAACGCTTTGATAAATATAATGTTTTCAACACCCATCTAGCATATATTAACCATCTAGACTTCAAAACGAATAGTGGTTTTGCAAAAATGAAAACTACCTAACAGTGGAAATCACGAAAGCATTTTCAAGTTTTGTTGCTTTTTCATGGTTATTTGCCAAATTTTGTGAGTTTGTGTTTTCTGTAAACGGTTGTGACTTCAATGAACGCTTTGATAAATATAATGTTTTCAACACCCATAGAGCTTATATTAACAATCTAGACTTCAAAACGAATAGTGGTTTTGCAAAAATGAAAACTACCTAAAAGTGTCTTAAATCGACTGGAAATCACGAAATAAGCATTTTCAAGTTTTGTTGCTTTTTCATGGTTATTTGACAAATTTTTTGAGTTTGTGTTTTCTGAAAACGGTTGTGACTTCGATGAACGCTTTGATAAATATAATATTATTAACACCCATCTAGCTTATATTAACCATCTAGACTTCAAAACGAATAGTGGTTTTGCAAAAATGAAAACTACCTAAAAGTGTCTAAAATCGACTGGAAATCACGAAAGCATTTTCAAGTTTTGTTACTTTTTCATGGTTATTTGCCAATTTTTTTGAGTTTGTAAACGGTTGTGACTTCGATGAACGCTTTGATAAATATAATGTTTTCAACACCCATCTAGCTTATATTAACCATCTAGACTTCAAAACGAATAGTGGTTTTGCAAAAATGAAAACTACCTAAAAGTGTCTAAAATCGACTGGAAATCACGAAATAAGCATTTTCAAGTTTTTTTGCTTTTTCATGGTTATTTCCCAAATTTTGTGAGTTTGTGTTTTGTGAAAACGGTTGTGACTTCGATGAACGCTTTGATAAATATAATGTTTTCAACACCCATCTAGCTTATATTAACCATCTAGACTTCAAAACGAATAGTGGTTTTGCAAAAATGAAAACTACCTAAAAGTGTCTAAAATCGACTGGAAATCACGAAAGCATTTTCAAGTTTTGTTGCTTTTTCATGGTTATTTGACAAATTATGTGAGTTTGTGTTTTCTGAAAACGGTTGTAACTTCGATGAACGCTTTGATAAATATAATGTTATCAACACCCATCTAGCTTATATTAACCATCTAGACTTCAAAACGAATAGTGGTTTTGCAAAAATGAAAACTACCTAAAAGTGTCTAAAATCGACTGGAAATCACGAAATATGCATTTTCAAGTTTTGTTGCTTTTTCATGGTTATTTGCCATATTTTTTGAGTTTGTGTTTTCTGAAATCGGTATTGACTTCGATGAACGCTTTGATAAATATAATGTTTTCAACTCCCATCTAGCTTATATTAACCATCTAGACTTCAAAACGAATAGTGGTTTTTCAAAAATGAAAACTACCTAAAAGTGTCTAAAATCGACTGGAAATCACGAAATAAGCATTTTCAAGTTTTGTTGCTTTTCTATGGTTACTTACCAAATTTTGTGAGTTTGTGTTTTCTGAAATCGGTATTGACTTCGATGAACGCTTTGATAAATATAATGTTTTCAACACCCATCTAGCATATATTAACCGTCTAGACTTCAAAACGAATAGTGGTTTTGCAAAAATGAAAACTACCTAAAAGTGTCTAAAATCGACTGGAAATCACGAAATAAGCATTTTCAAGTTTTGTTGCTTTTTTATGGTTATTTACCAAATTTTGTGAGTTTGTGTTTTCTGAAATCGGTATTGACTTCGATGAACGCTTTGATAAATATAATGTTTTCAACACCCATCTAGCATATATCAAGACTTCAAAACGAATAGTGGTTTTGCAAAAATGAAAACTACCTAACAGTGGAAATCACGAAAGCATTTTCAAGTTTTGTTGCTTTTTCATGGTTATTTGACAAATTTTTTGAGTTTGTGTTTTCTGAAAACGGTTGTGACTTCGATGAACGCTTTGATAAATATAATATTATTAACACCCATCTAGCTTATATTAACCATCTAGACTTCAAAACGAATAGTGGTTTTGCAAAAATGAAAACTACCTAAAAGTGTCTAAAATCGACTGGAAATCACGAAATAAGCATTTTCAAGTTTTGTTGCTTTTTTATGGTTATTTACCAAATTTTGTGAGTTTGTGTTTTCTGAAATCGGTATTGACTTCGATGAACGCTTTGATAAATATAATGTTTTCAACACCCATCTAGCATATATTAACCATCAAGACTTCAAAACGAATAGTGGTTTTGCAAAAATGAAAACTACCTAACAGTGGAAATCACGAAAGCATTTTCAAGTTTTGTTGCTTTTTCATGGTTATTTGACAAATTTTTTGAGTTTGTGTTTTCTGAAAACGGTTGTGACTTCGATGAACGCTTTGATAAATATAATATTATTAACACCCATCTAGCTTATATTAACCATCTAGACTTCAAAACGAATAGTGGTTTTGCAAAAATGAAAACTACCTAAAAGTGTCTAAAATCGACTGGAAATCACGAAAGCATTTTCAAGTTTTGTTACTTTTTCATGGTTATTTGCCAATTTTTTTGAGTTTGTGTTTTCTGTAAACGGTTGTGACTTCGATGAACGCTTTGATAAATATAATGTTTTCAACACCCATCTAGCTTATATTAACCATCTAGACTTCAAAACGAATAGTGGTTTTGCAAAAATGAAAACTACCTAAAAGTGTCTAAAATCGACTGGAAATCACGAAATAAGCATTTTCAAGTTTTTTTGCTTTTTCATGGTTATTTCCCAAATTTTGTGAGTTTGTGTTTTGTGAAAACGGTTGTGACTTCGATGAACGCTTTGATAAATATAATGTTTTCAACACCCATCTAGCTTATATTAACCATCTAGACTTCAAAACGAATAGTGGTTTTGCAAAAATGAAAACTACCTAAAAGTGTCTAAAATCGACTGGAAATCACGAAATAAGCATTTTCAAGTTTTTTTGCTTTTTCATGGTTATTTGCCAAAGTTTGTGAGTTTGTGTTTTGTGAAAACGGTTGTGACTTCGATGAACGCTTTCATAAATATAATGTTTTCAACACCCATCTAGCTTATATTAACCATCTAGACTTCAAAACGAATAGTGGTTTTGCTAAAATGAAAACGACCTAAAAGTGTCTGAAATCGACTGGATTGTTTATTTACGTTTGTCGTAATTTGAATTTAACATATGAGAGCGTCTCATAAAGCGAGATTTGTATATCTTAATTTGCAGAGGAATTTGTAGTGGGTAGTTTAGCTTAATCGGTCAAAGCATCGTCACATGTAATGACAGGGATGTGAGTTCGAGTCCACAGCTAGCCACCTACACTTTTCTCTGCAAAATAGGGATAATTTATCCTGTTCAGGCTATATATATATATATATATATATATATATATATATATATATATATATATATACATATTTATTTATTTATTTATGGGTTTCAGCCAAGTGGCTACGGTCATGCTGGAGCACCACAATGACTTCCCGTCTTTATCATCAAGAGTTTTGATGGCACATCTGGTGTATAAGAGAATTTGACACCACTGCCCTAAACTGTGTCTCAT